>NC_079445.1:39945188-39955188 GCF_903798145.1 Danio aesculapii | reverse complement strand
GGGTTGCAGCTGAAAGGGCATCCACTGCGTAAAACATATCCTGGATAAGTTGGTGGTTCATTCCTCTGTGGCGACCCCAGATTAATAATGGGACTAAGCCGAAAAGAAAATGAATGAATGAATATTATTATCATCATTATCATCAACAGCGGCAGCAGCACACCCTATGTAGTAATAACAACAACAATAATATTATAATATTAAATGTTATTATTTTTATTATTATTATTATTATTATTATTATTATTATTATCACCAGCAGCACACAAGCAAACCTTATGTAATAGTAGTAATAATAGTAGTAATAATAATAATAATAATAATAATAATAATTCATTTTGATCCACCAACTTATCCAGCATATGTTTTAGACACGCAGCTGGATTTTCTTCCAGCTGCCACCCTGTACTGGGAAACACCCATACACACTCATTTACATACATACACTGCGAACCATTTGGTTTATTCAATTCACCTACACTGCATGTCTTTGCAATGTGGGAGAAACCAGAGCACCCGGAGGAAACTAAAGCACTCCAACATGGGGAGAACATTCAAACTCCACACATAAATGCCAACTGGCCCAGCAAGGACTTGAACCAGCGACCTTCTTGCTGTGAGGCGACAGTACTAACCACTGAGCCACCATGTCGCCCCAATTCTTACATTTTTATAAAAATAATTGGTTTTCTTCGCCATGGTTGCTTTGCAATTATGTTATGTTGTCTTATGGGAACAAGCGATCAATTTTCACTGCCGTGTTGTGTTTGAGACATGTATTGTGTTGTGACATCAACAAGTCTAAACTCCAGTGGAAACACGAGTGCAGATTTTACCCCCCAAATGCCCGCTTCTGCTTCTTTTAGTTAACATGAGGACTCTCCTTAAGTGTAGGCAGAAGTACAGATTGTTGGTTGAGATTTGCTGGAGGGTCCTCTTCAACAAGAAGGCCTTTTCTGTCTCTGCTGTAAGTCTATTCAGGGTGTCCTAATCCTGTTAACAAGATCCCTGACTGTGGGTGTCTGGGAAGTTGGATCCATATCAAATTCTCTTTTTTTTTTTTTTTGTCGTTCTGCTCAGGCGAGTGATAGGCCAGCTTAAGAGGCTCTGGCAGGAGAATATGGCGCTCCGTGACTTTGCTGTACCAACAGAGATTCAGGCGGCTTTTCACATTGCCAGAATTACTGATTTACAAGCTCGAGATTTAGATTTAGAGGTTTGCATCCGATGTCAAGAAATGCAGATTTGGTAGTTCTGTTGTACTTAAACATTAATCTCCAAGTATGAAGTTTCTTGACTAACCGCATCTGTTTAATGTTTATCTTTTTTTTTTTATTATTATTATGTTTTTCATATTTATTTTGTGTTGTCACTTGCCACTTTATGTACACTGGAAGCTTCTGTAGCCAAAACAAATTCCTTGTATGTGAAGCACACTTGGCAATAAAACTGATTCTGATTCTGATTCTGAAAGTATGTGTCATTTATGTGTGCTTCAGATGAAAACTAGCTCAAATCATGTGGTTTGAAATCAAGGCTTTCTGTTCTGGGGTGCATTTCCCAAACAACGACGTAACGATGCATCGTTTCGGAAAGGAACGATAGTGCAAGTGTTTCCCAAAACTCGTAGTTTCTCTGTTGCAGATCCATCGTTTGAAGTGAAGTGTTCAGTTTTTCCATTCAGTTATTCCGCTTACAAAATCCGCCATGTAAATAGCAAATGCGCCATAGTGCGACGCAACTGACTCTTAAAGGGAAAATGAGATGAGAATCTGATTGGTTTAATGCACGTTATGCTCAAAACACACCCAAAACTCATTAAGAGAATAAGCACAACCCTGTTAGACCATGCGCAAATCGTATCCTTCCTTCCTTAAAATAGCAAAAGTGGATTTAACACTTTTGTGCCATGTGATTTAAACTTTGCGCCCAGATCATTAAAATAAAACATTGTGACGCAGTTTCTATAGAAACAGAATATTAAATGAGAAAACCGTGGGCGTGGCTTGTTTTTTCTATTTTAAGCTGAGTGGATGAAGTAAAGTAGGCATTTCATTCAGTAAGATGGTGAAAGGGTTTTTTGGGAGAGTTATTACAACCTAACAGACTCCTCCTCCTCACCATTTCTGTTTGTTGTCAAAACTGGTAGTTTGAGGGGTGTGGTTAAGTATTTAAGCCACGCCCAATACCTCAAACAGATCTAATCTGACAATTTAACTTTAGTAATGTGAGCTAAGCAAAGCAATATGGTTAGTTTAGATTTCGTTTGTACTTTAAAGCCTTCGAATACTGAAACGTGATGTTTGCATGTGTGTTGGTCTCCACCTGTCTATAAGTGTTCAGATGACTCATTCTCCCTCCACTACACCCGTCAGACACCGCGGACCCACAACCCTCCGACTGGCACCTCTCCTGCGGTCCATAAATCCCAATTATGACCCTTCCATTACAGCGAGCGAAAGGTCATGTGACCCAGACGGCATTCTCAGGCGTGATTAGGATTAACGGGCCATCTCTCCTGGACGGACCTGTCGCCAGTAGCTCTGCTAGTTACTTAGCGCCTCGCCATCCCTGCCAGAGAACAACAAGCCAGTGTCTGCTGCCTCTAAAACCCTCTGGATTAGAGCAAGACCCCACCAGAGCATGACAAGGCTTTTGTCACTGGACTCCATTGGCTTTAAGACAGCTTGTTGTCTTCATTTTGTTCCTGCTGTTTTTTTTTCTTCTTTAATTCAATCACAGGAAAGCAGCACACCCACTGTTTGAAAGCTGAGTTTCCTAGGTTTTGAATGTTGCTTTGTTCAAGCAGCAATGTATTATTAATTGCTGTGCAATCATTTCACTACTAACAATTGGTGTATGGCTGATTAATTTATTATTAAATAATTAATTTATGTCTAGATATAACGATTTATGCATATTAGCATGAGTATGATAATGGCTAGCTAACCATTTAACTTAATGGCCCCTATCATACACTTGGTGCAATAAGGCGCAAGGCGTATTTGGCACGATTTGTTGCTATTTTCACACCAGCGCATACCTAATTTTCATGTTTTGAGCTACGTTGTTTATATAACAAATCCATTTGCACCATTTTGTGGACTCATGGGTGTGCCGGTCTAAAAAGGAGGTGTGTTAAGGCGCATTGTTATTTTGAAGAACTGAAATAGACTGGGCTAAAAGCAGGTCTACAGTCCAGCGCAGTGCACGTTAGTTACGCACCTAGGTTCAAACGCTTACACATTGCTTATTACATACAATACAGCATGTAGAGCAATTAGGATTGTATGGCATCCAATGCGGCAATGTATAATGTCTAATGTGAAACATTGCAATGGACGATGGCATCGTCATAATTGGCAGCGGTGAATTAACTATTTGTAGCCTACCGTTTTAACTACCTGACCCGCATGGTGTTTGTTATACTCATAAACAAATCACAAATAATGAATAGGCAGAGTAATCTGTGTCGTTGTAATGGCGTCGACAAACTTGGTTGGTAAAAAAGGTGCGCAACCAACAGGAACCAACCAACAGTATCTGAGGTTTTCGCTAAAATCACAATGTACAAGCATGAAAGCGTAAGATTGACGCAGTGGAGTGACGCTGTGACACGTTACCTTATAGATTGAAAAGACAGAAGAGTCGTTAGATAGAGAAAAGATTAATTAAATATCACGTTTAACAACTATAGTCGTATTAGTGTAAACAGGGCCTTTTTCGCTAGCTGGTTGCTGCTTCGATGGGGATGGAGTGGAGGATCGCGATGCCAGCTCAGCATCTCGATATCTATCGGCCATCAAACAAATGATACAAAAATTATTAGTTTCTACACCAATAGAAAAACCACTGCCTCCATGCCTTCTTCATCTCAGGGGGCTTTTTTCAGTTTATTCATGACAATTTGCATTTGTATAATGTTAATAATATTTGCAGTATTATTTATTATATGCATATTTATATTTATTTTAATAAAAACTAGTTTAGATTTGTCCACCTGTGGGGTTTTGGAGATGTCTGCATCACCATGGGGCAAAAAAATAGGGCGTGTGTTTGGATATAACATCAAACACTTCAGTATTATTGTTCCTTTATAAGTTTGCTCGAAATTAGCACTGAATTTATTAGTAGTTTTAAACAAATCTTTAAGGTCTTGGGGTTTGAATTGTTTACCGTTTTGTTTAAGCAGCAATTTATTCTTGTTGTTGTTGTTGTTGCTGTAATTATTTTCATTGCTAACAATTGGTGTATGGTTGATACACCATGAATATTAGCTTGGCTGTGACGATGGTTATCTAACCATGGCTATGATGACGGTTATCTAACCATTTAACTGACTGTTTTCATTCTGGTCATTGTTTACATTTGTGTTGTTCTTCAGATCTGTTGTATAACGGTAATTATGCTATTGTTGTGACAAAATTGTGGCCTCCTCAGTAATAAAATTATAATTTTTGGTTCCTGTCAGTTTAAGGGTGTGTGTCCATCCATGTGTTTCTCCTGAACTAAGTATATTTTTCTGTTGTTGTCAATTTGTGTAATTTGTTTTAAAACCGTGCCAACTTATCGATGCACTGAGTGTTTGTTTTAGGTGAATAGCTGAATGTTTTTTTTTTAATGCTCAGACAGTTAAACTGCTTACAGCTGAGCGCTGTTATAAGAGCTGTGTTTAAAAACACTTCGGTGGACACCCACCCTAAATCCAGGTGATGGAGTGTTGCCAGACATTTCTATATAAAATAATCAACCAAAAGCAATCGCCCTTAAAGTGCACCAAAACAATTTGAATCTTCTGTTTTGCAAGATCTTCAATCTTCATCTTCCCGCTTATTAACTTCCCTATTCATTAACGCTGTTAAGTATAAAAACAAGTCCAATGGCATAATGCTTATATTAACTAGATCTGCCAACATGTCAAAGTGGAGACTGTGGAACCTGTGCCTCCATCACTCAGCTGCTGAGTTAGTGACATGGTTTGAAATATTTTTTTCTTTCATAGAACTTAACCTTTTATTTTTAAACATGGGAGGCGTGGATCTTGATGACCTCAATCCTGTCTACGGGTTAATTGTTTAACCTGAAATGGCTTAAGTGTTGTAAGCGAAAATAGATGATGAAATGAAGAAGTTGGTGTTGGTGAAAAAAAAAAAAAATTCTGCTGTGGACTGTAAAAATTATGGTTGTTAATTGCAAAGGCTTTATTTATTTATTTTCACACCACAGCATAATGAACCGCCAACTATTCCAGCATGTTTGACACAGCGGATGCCCTTCCAGCTGCAACCCAGTACTGTGAAACATCCATACACTCTCATTCACACACACACACACACACACACACACACACACACACACACACACACACACTACGGACAATGTAGTGGATTCAATTTACCTATAGCGCATGTCTTTGGAAACCGGAGCACCCGGAGGAAACCCACACCGCGAATGGCCACACCAACATACATCCCACGCAGCGAATGGCCTTCCAGCTACAACCCTATTCACAATCAAGTAACATATAAAATAAAAACATCCTTGTCCACCATGCAAACTAATTATCCTCATCAAACAACCATCTTTTGATCACTTTTTTGAACCTCCTTAAATCTTTTATTTCCTTGATCGATTTTGGTAATTTGTGCCACATGATTGCACTTGTAAATAAAAACATATTTTTCCTCACTAGACTTCTAAATTTAAATAAACAAATATTAAAATCCCAACTCCTAGTACTGTATGAATGCTGTTGCCTTTTGAAAATAGTTCACCAAATAACTAGGAACTACATTATTAAACATATTACGTACCATTCCCAGTTTTAAAACCCATACTCTCTTACTAACAGTTAACATGCCTAATTCTTCAAAAGAGTCTTTGTGCAAATGTGCTCTAGGATGAATTTTTAAAATTATTCATACTAATTTATTTTGTGCCTTTTGCAATTTTTCCTTCATATTCTGTGAGCAGCTATACCAAAAAGAGGTAGCATAATCAAAATGGGGTTGAATTAAAGTTCCTGCCAATAATTTTAAAGAATGAAGATCCAACAGATCAGCTTGCCTTGCTAAGAACCTAATTTTTCCACATATCTTCGTAAAAACCTTTCTTGCCATAGCATCATCTGATCATTTATTATCTATTAAATATCCCAAATAATTTACAACAATGGAGAAAAGTGTTTGCTTTAGTTGGGCTCATAACCCTGAACCTCCTAATATAAATTTTCTTTTGGGCTGCTATAACTTAAGAACTTTGCTTGAAAAGTTTATTTATTACAGCAAACAAGCAAAGTAAAAAAATAAATAAATAAATAAAAAATAAATAAATTAAGTGAGGCACAACCTGTGATGAAATAATATAATTCACAATTGTTAACCAATGTTTAATTCATTATTAGAAGTAACGTAATAACATGCTAGCACATGCCACAGAATTATGAAGGTTTATAAGCTAAAAAAAATTATATGGTTCAACTTCTGCTCACAGAGACATCAATAATGAGCGTATGAATCTCAACAACGGTGACAATTAACAAAATGAACAAAACTCACAAACATCACAAACAGGAGACTAAAAGTGACAAAATCAACAACGTCAACAGAAACAGCAGAATCAACAGCAAATAATGAAAACTGGAGCATCAATAAGCTATATAATGTATTCATACTGCAATGCATGCTGGGATTTTTGTACTTTGCCACACCCAGCAAGTGTAAGGTGTGGGCCAGATCTGGGCCAGAATAAAAGCCAATTGTGGCCCAGAATAGGGTCAGTTCTGATTCATTTGATTGAATTCTGGCTAATATATGGTATTGCTTTGGCTTATTTGTGGCCCAGATCTGACAAACAGGAGCGAACCGCCCTAGAGCCATCATTCCATTCAGTATGTGGTTCAGATATAAGTGTCTGGTGTGGGCCGGACCTGGGCCAGAATAAAAGCAAACTGTGGCCCAGAATAGGGTCAGTTCTGGTTCATTTGGTTGAATTCTGGCTGATATGTGATATTGTTATGGCTTAACTGTGGCCCAGATCTGGCAAAGTGCCATCATTCCATACAGTATGTGGGCTGGATGTAAGTGTCTGGTGTGGGCCGGATCTGAGCCACATGAATTATGCTAGCTGGGTAGAGGAGTAGTTGCAACTACATACGTTTGCAGGAAAACTCCATTTGCTGAACTCTAATTTTAATGACGTAACTTCTGACCTTAGTTGGCTAACAATGTTTTCATTAACGCACCCCTGATAAGTTAACCTATAAGCAAAGATCGTACCAAGTCCTACAAAAAACCTATAAGTCAAGGTTTCCTACAGAGAACTCAAAAGCATGACAACAGGATCTCACAAAAAGCCAATAATAATAACTAGTTCTATTACAACCATTCCTAACCTGCATCCATGTCAATCAAGTCTCTGGGTGGCACTTCAGAGGGTCCGATCGGCCGGGAACAGACACATAGCCTCCGCGTGGGTGAACTCATTCCTCTCTGATCCCCCTTGGCACCTCTTTCTGATGGTATCTTAATCTTTCCTGTGAACGAAGGTCTCCCACCTCCCCTGATGGGGTTTGTTAAAAGGCCGCTGCGAGCCTATTTTGGGGACAGCGGTGCATATGGCTTCAGAAGCCTGACGGTATGTCAAACCTCATGGTTGACTCGCAAGAACTGCAGTGAACTTGCATCCCATGGCTGCATTTTAATAGGGAATGGAAGTGCGGGGTTGTGTCACATTTCCACAGGACTCCGATTCCACTGGGAATTCCAGAGCTATGAACTAATGTATCAGAGACTGTGATCAGGCTATTGTGGGCCGAGGTCTGGTGGAGTGTCTCTGGGTAACCAGGAGGATAGTGATATGAGCTCTACACTGAGGCCTTGTACACAAGAACATGAGTATTTTCAAAACCGCAGTATTTCTATGCTGTTTTTCTATGGTGTTGCAGTATTTTATGGTGAAGATTTTCTAAAAGTGTGCAATCTGTGTAGCCAATAAAATCAGAGGTTTTGGACTGTCCGATGTGGCATTATTTCCTCTGTGTGATGTTAGCGAGAATCTCCAATTATTAAAAGATGTACGATTGTGCCATGGCCGATGTAAGAAACATACTTCAGCTAATAACTGTACCAACAGGGGTTGTAACATTTATACTGATGACAGTAAACTTAATCTCAAAACCGATGCATCAGAATGCATCCCGGGTTGGACCCCCTTTTGCCTTCAGAACTGCCTTAATCCTTTGTGGCATAGATTTAACAAGGTTCTGGAATTATTCCTTAGAGATTTTGCTCCATATTGACATGATAGCATCCCTCAGTTGCTGCAGGTTTGCCGGCTGCACATCTATGATGAAAATCTCCCGTTCCACCACATCCGAAAAGTGCTCTATTGGATTGAGTCTGGTGACTGTGGAGGCCATTTAAGAAAATAAATAAAATGAACTTATTGTCATGTTTAGGAAACTAGTCTGAGATGATTCACGCTTTATGACATGGCGCGTTGGCACAATTTGGCATGGCAACCTTTTTACAATCTTCTATTGTCAAATTTTAGTGAGCCTGTGTGAATTGTAGCCTCAGATTCCTGTTTCTAGCTGACAGGAGTGGCACCTGGTATGGTATTCTGCTGCTGTAGCCCATCCGCCTCAAGGTTGTACATTCAGAGATGCTCTTCTGCAGACCTCGGTTGTAACGAGCGGCTATTTGAGTTACTGCTGCCTTTCTATCAGCTGGAACCAGTCTGGCCATTCTCCTCTGACCTCTGACTTTTGTGCCCACAAAACTGCCGCTCACTGGATATTTTCTATTTTCGGACCATTCTCTTTAAACCCTAGAGATGGTTGTGCGTGAAAATCCCAGTAGATCAGCAGTTTCTGAAATACTCAGACCAGTCTGTTCAAAGTCACATAAATCACCTTTCTTCCCCATTCTGATGCTTGGTTTAAACTGCGAAAACATGTTTGTTGTTTCTGGATTTTTATTCCATGCTGTTATTAAATTCTCATTGGTTGGAAGAATTTTTAAGGCACATGCAATTTCAGTCCGTTTTGATCACAGTACATAATAAAAGGGCTACTCTCAGACAATAGTAGTAACCTTAGTAATCATTCCAATCATATAAGCACATGAGCACGTCACTCCGCTACTCACCCGTTTGCACTGGCTGCCAGTTGCTGCCCGCATCAAATTCAAAGCTCTGATGTTTGCTTACAAAGCGACCTCTGGCTTTGCTCCTTCATATCTGCTCTCACTTCTGCAGATATATGTGCCCTCCAGAAACTTGCGTTCTGTGAATGAACGTCGCCTCGTTGTTCCATCCCAAAGAGGGAAGAAATCACTTTCCCGAACTCTCACATTCAATCTGCCCAGTTGGTGGAATGAACTCCCTAACTGCATCAGAACAGCAGAGTCACTTGCTGTCTTCAAGAAACGACTAAAAACGCAACTGTTTAGTCTCCACTTTCCTTCCTAATCTGCAACTGCCTCTCCGGCTATACCACTAACTGTACTCTCTCTCAAAAAAAAAAAAAAAAAAAAAAATTTTTTTTTTTTTTTTTTACTAATGCTTTGCTTCTTAGACTTTACACACCTGAAACTTGTCTATAGCACTTGTTCACTGCTGCTCTTATAGTTGTGTGAATTGCTTCCTTGTCCTCATTTGTAAGTCGCTTTGGATAAAAGCGTCTGCTAAATGACTAAATGTAAATGTATAAGACGTAGCTAAAATGTGTTACTATGAGCTATTAGAATTTCTTGTGACATACATACAAACATAGAAGTGTCTTGAAAAATATCTAGTAAAATATTATTTACTGTCATCATGGCAAAGATAAAATAAATCAGTTATTAGAGATGAGTTATTAAAACTATTATGTTTAGAAATGTGTTGAAAAAATCTTCTCTCCGTTAAACAGAAATTGGGGGAAAAAATAAACAGGGGGGCTAATAATTCAGGAGGGCTACTAATTCTGACTTCAACTGTATATAGTTGAATTTAAAAT
>NC_079445.1:39917688-39940188 GCF_903798145.1 Danio aesculapii | reverse complement strand
ACAGTCCAAAGACATGTGGTACAGGTGAATTGGGTAGGCTAAATTGTCCGTAGTGTATGAGTGTGAGTGAGTGTGTATGGTTGTTTCCCAGAGATGCGTTGCGGCTGGAAGGGCATCCTCTGCGTAAAAACGTGCTGGATAAGTTGGCAGTTCATTCCGCTGTGGCGACCCCGGATCAATAAAGGGACTAAGCCGAAAAGAAAATGAAAAAATTAATGAAAGAATAAGTTTCAAATAGGGCGACGCAGGGGCGCAGTAGGTAGTGATGTCGCCTCACATCAAGAAGGTCGCTGGTTCGAGCCTCGGCTGGGTCAGTTAGTATTTGTGTGGAGTTTGCATGTTCTTCCCATGTTGGCGTGGGTTTCCTCTGGGTGCTCCGGTTTCCCCCACAGTCCAAAGACATGTGGTATAGGTGAATTGGAAAGGCAATTGCTCATAGTGTATGAGTGTGAGTGAGTGTGTATGGATGTTTCCCAGAGATACATATGCTGGATAAATTGGTGGTTCATTCCGCTGTGGTGACCCCGGATTAATGAAGGGACTAAGCTGAAAAGAAAATGAATGAATGAAAGTTTCAAATATGTTCAAATATTCATTAAAAACAGCATTAGGTCAATCTTTTTTTAGCTAATTCAAAATATCTATATTTTATACTGTCTATTTGTTTGCATTTATCATTTGTAAAGCAGGTTAAAGTTAAAAAGTGTGTAGAGGAGTGTGTGTTAATGAGTGAACAGAAGTGAATGATATACTGTGATGCAGACCATAGTGGAGACAGAGATCCACCTCTATACACTACAAGCACACACAGATTGTCTTAATCATTAATTTCACTGTGTGTGTGTGTGTGTGTGTGTGTGTGTGTGTGTGTGTGTGTGTGTGTGTGTGTGTGTGTGTGTGTGTGTGTGTGTGTGTGTGTGTGTGTGCGTGTGTGTGCGCGTGTGTGTGTTCTGCTCACGGAACTTCACTGACATCCAGTCTGAAGTGTGTTATTGTTCTTTCTTACACATTCGTCTACAGCTCTCGCTCAACATTAACATCTTCTCAATTGATAGAAACAGTTTACATGTGTTTTGCACTGCTCCTATTTTCATCACAAAGGTTATTAAAGCTCAGGAAAAATATTCACCATTCATCATTTTAGTAGTTCATTTATAGAAGCGCTTGTTAAGACTACGCATAAAACATATAAGGACTTAATTTAATGCTTATATACTGTACAGTTTATTCATTAAAAATCCCTGGTTTGTATAGAGAATTACATTTGGCTAATTTTGGTGATCGCTAAAACATTACAAAAATAATCCACAGTCTTGCATTGAAGTATAAGAACCTGAGATCTGATTTGATTTGGTGTGCAGAAGAGCGTGTGAGACCCTGATTGATGCCCTCAGTTTAGTCAGGATCTGGCTTTGTTATGTGCGTCTCTCAGTCTCATTGAAGCTGCATCTCTTTTGAGGGCGGCTCTGTGTTAGAGATGCTCTTTGGAGCTATTGACTCCCCATTGTCTGTCGAGGGGCCCTGCTGTCCTGCTCCTTTGTTATGACAGTTGGGCAGCCTTTATACAGACTAAATAAGATAACTCAGCTGTTCATTTGAGAGCCTAACCCTTCAACCTCACAACACCCCCATCAACCCTCAAACTACAGCTAACAGGAGCCCTTAAAAAGCCTCAAACTGCAGCAAGAGGATCCTTTAAAACCCCCAAATCTGCAGACAGAGGAACCCTTAAAGCACCTGAACCACACCTAGAGGAACCTTTAAAACACCCGAATCTTAAACCAGAGGAGCCCTAAAGCACCACCAAAACCACACCTAGAGAAACCTTTAAAACTCTCAAATCTGCAGCCAGAGGAGCCCTTGAAGCACCGAAACCACACTAAGAGGAACCTTTAAAAACAACAAAACAGAAGCTAGAGAGGCCCATAAATCCTCAAATACACAAATTCGAAGCCAGAGGTGCCTTCAAAACCCACAAAACTACGCTTAGAAGAACCATTAAAACCCGCAAAATGGCAGCCAAAGGAGCCCTTAACCCAATCCCCCCCCCCCCCCCCCCCCAACCTTACTTAGAGGAACCATTAGAACCCCCAAAACCACGCCTAGAGGAACCTTTAAACCTTTAAAACCAACAAAACAAAAGCTAGAGAGGCCATTAAACACCCCTAAATCTGCAGAAAGAGGAACCCATCAAAACAGAAGCTAAAGGGGCCCGTAAATACTCACGTAAATAAATTCTAAGCCAGAGGGGTCTTCAATACTCATAAAACCACACCTGGAGGAACCTTTAAAACTCCCAAAACGGCAGCCAGAGGAGCGCTTAAACTCCCCCAAATCATACCTTGAGGAACCTTTAAAAACCCCAAAACAGAAGCATGAAGGGCCCTTAAACACCCCCAAATCTGCAAACAGAGAAGCTCTTAAAGCGCCCCAAAACCACACTTAGAGGAACCATTAAGTCCCCCAAAACCACACCCAGGAATCTTTAAAACACCCAAATCTGCCGCCAGAGGAGCACATAAAAAGTCAAATCCATACCTATGGGAACCTTTGAACCTCCCAAAACAGAATCTAGAGGCGACCTGAAAGACCCTGAAATCTGAAGCCAGAGGAACCTTTAATACCCTCAAAACCATACCTCTGGGAACTTTTAAAACTCCCGAAATAGAAGCTAGAGACAACTTTGAACACCCCCAAATCTGCAGCCAGAGGAACCCTTAAAACCCCAAAACCAGACCTAAAAGAATCTTTAAATACCCCAGATCTGCAGCCAGATAGGTACTTCACCCCCCACCCCCCCCCCCCCCCCACCCCAAATCAAACGTTTAAAACCACCAAAACAGAAGCTAAAGAACAAAAACCCCAGAACCAAATCTTGAAAAACTGGTCAAACCCAGTCTGTAGCCTAAAGTGCCCTTAAAACCACAAAACCACACCTAGGGGAACCTTTAAAACCCCCAAAACTGACACACACCAAGCTGAGACCAAACAATGAGTGCTGACAGAAATTCTACAAAACTACAATCTGACATTACTAACATGACCACAATTTTATATCAACAGATTTCAAGAGCTAAAAAAAAAAAACAGTGATCCCGAGTGTTTTCTGATTTTTTGTTATTATTTTAAACGAAAATCTAAATTTTCAAGCAAAGAATTTTGGTCATTTTACAGTACAGGTACAATTCTCACCTTTAATTAATCACTGACTATGATTTTGCCTCATTAAACTCCTAATTGGCTGCTTATTAATAGTTCAGATAGTTTAGTTTTAAGTATTGGTATAGTATTAGAGATGTAGAATAAGATGATAAACAGCCAATATCCTAATAATAAGCATGCTAATGAGAAACTTGTTAATAGTGAGAATTGCTCATGATACCAAAATACCTATTTTGTTCCACAGAAAATATTAGTAAAGGGCACTGTACACTATAAAAATTATCTGTATTTTGTGATTCACAAGTGTTTTATTGTTTATTTATGGTTGTGAATTGCATTATGGGATGTTTATCTCTGCTCTTTCAACTTTTGATGTTGAAAATTCAACTCTACGGTTTAGCAACGTGACTTTTATTGGCATTTTAGTCATTTGAAATAATGTATAAGAAATAATTTAAAGAGAAATAAGTCTGTAAAATAACAGCAAATGTACTGGCAGTTTATTAGAAGGTTTTTGTAATATACAACACCAACCAAGACAATATAGCACTTTAAACTATTAAAATGTTAATAAAAGTTACTTTGTCAAACCTTTTAAGGTTAAAAGGTGTTGGAAGAAAGATCAAGGTCTCACAATGCAATTCAAAAGCATAAATAAATGGAGAAATAATAAATAATAAATAAAAACATGAACCACAAAATATGGAAAACTGCTCATTTTCAGGTAATACATGCATGTGAAAAAGAGGATGAGATGACATTAAAAAGAAGACGTTCGATGAAAAGAACAAAACAGAATTATGTGAAAGCGCTGAGGCTTCACGAGACGAGCTGTTGTGTGTGTGTGGATCTAATCCCGAAACCCTGCTGTGTGGAGAGAGAGTTACTGAGTAACTGAGCTGAGCGGCTCTCCTCCAGGTGACCCCTGTGTGCCCTTAGCCTGCTTTACAGGTCAATCCCCCTGTCCTTATCTCTGCTTCACTCTCACCAGCGTTCACACATACACATCATCCTTCATACACTTCAGCATCACTGAGCTAATACTGCAGTTCACATTAATAGAACAGTTCACGCTACAATTAGCTAAGTTTCCATCCATCTATTTTTATGTGCATTTTGGATATCCATATATAAAACAGTTGATGGAAATGCCAAGATTCATTCATTCATTTTCTTTTCAGCTTAGTCCCTTCATTAATCTAGGGTCGCCACAGCGGAATGAACCGCCAACTTATACAGCACGGCCAATTTTAGCTTACCCAATTCACCTGTACCACATGTCTTTGGACTGTGAGGGAAACTGGAGCACCCGGAGGAAACCCACAACAACATGCAAACTACACAAATGCCAACTGACCGAGCCGAGGCTCAAACCAGCGACCTTCTTGCTGTGAGGCGATCGTGCTACCCACTGCGCCACCGGAAATGCCAACCCGCTCTTTAAGATCTCAAAACTCAGGGCTTCTGGTAGTACCTAGATTAGCAAAGTCGAGTAAAGGAGGTCGAGCCTTCTCATTTATGGCTCCTAAACTCTGGAATAACCTTTCTGATAACGTCCGAGGCTCAGACAGACTCTCGCAGTTCAAATCTAGATTAAAGACCTATCTTTTTAGTAAAGCATACACTCAATGCATCACTTAGCGCTATGATACATGAATGTGCTCCACGCATCTCGCTTATATACACTATGAACAGCAGCTACGCTAATTATTCTCCTTATTCTCTATTTCCACCTGGGGATACTCATCCCAAGGCCCTCAGAGACTATGCAGCACCACTGATTCGATCCAAGACCAGCAACGAGATGATCCCAAGCTTCCATAATCCTGGACCAGGCTGTATCCTGAGCAGCTGCTGTGGTGGTCATGGAGGAATGGAGAGCATGAGCCTGATTCCTATGATGCTCAAGGGACAGACGAGTCTCGCTGGTGTCCAGCTTCTCCAGCGCCTAGAACTGCAGCTCTGCATTAGACATTTGGCCATAGGAGAAATGGTCGTGCCCAACTGAGCCTGGTTTCTCTGGAGTTTTTTTAATTCTGCACTTTCGCCAATTAGTACAGTTTTTTCCTCACCACTGGCTTGCATGGTTCGGGACCTGTAGAGCTGCGCATCGTTGGATTTACTCTTCAGTGATTGGACTCTCAGTATTGAATATCAAACCACACCAAACTGAACTAAACTGAACTGAACTTAAACTCTGAAAACTGAACTGACACTGTTTCAATTTAATACGATCTTCTATGTGAAGCTGCTTTGACACAATCTACATTGTAAAAGCGCTATACAAATAAAGGTGAATTGAACTGATATGAAAGATGCGCATAAGTTTTGAAAATGTGCATAAAAAATGGATGTGCATAACCAAAGACTACAGAATACACAAGACACATCACTTGCATAGATTTGAATGGGTAATAGTGTAATGGTCAATAAGGCGAATGAAGCCCCGCCTACCAGTATAGGAGCCCATTATCGATCATTATAGACTGTCGTCAAAGTCCCTTTAAGGCAAGTAATTTCACTCAGCGGCCATCTTTTAAACGCCTCCTGGCCAGTATGCTCGGGCATTCTGTTTGAATGGGGAAACATCAAATTCTCCAAACTGTTTTCCAAACCTATAATTGAATTTCATATCAGGAATCATCAATAAAATTAAACAACTGTGTCTTTAGTTTCATTTATAAACATCCAAATCACACAAAATCTGCAGAAACTCACGTCTGGTCCAAGCCCCTACCCCAAAGTGGCATCAGTCTATAGTGATCGATGATTGGCTCCTGTACTAGTAGGCGCGGCTGTATTCACCATATTGACCGTTCAAAAAAATACGAGTGACTTGTGTATTCTATAGTCTTTGCTGACATTTCTCCGGGGCAGAACTCACTAGAACTCACACCAGACGTGTGCTTTTTTTATGACAGTTTTGTGGTCAACAAACCCACTGGAATCTCAGGAAGTACTTGCTTCAAAGACTTAAAATCTGTACTTTTAAATTAACTAAGTGCACTTAAAAACAAAAGCTTTCTGGTTTTATAATCTGAATGAAATGAACTGGAGGTACAGTCTGTCCTGTCAAACGCACATTACATCACAGAAAATACTCAAACGCCCACAAACTTGTAAACAAACAGAGTCGCTGAGGAGATTCATCATCAAGACCAAGTTGTGTATTACTTCACAAGAGCAGCGTGATCTGATGAAGCATTATCCAGAGGATGATAACGTGCAAAATGGCTATAAATGAGGTTGGTGTCGTGATCTTTTTCCTTTCGAGTGCGCATGCGCATTAGCTTGGGCACCCTGACAAAATGTTGATTTTGTTTGATTTGGACGTTTAGAAATGAAACTTATGAGACAGTTGTTGTTTAAACTGATTGGTGATTCCAAATATGTAACGTAATTGTCACAGCCATATCACCCTGCAGAGAAGGCTGCTGGTTTGAGTCCCAGCTGGGCCAGTTGGTATTTCTGGGTGGAGTTTGCATGTTCTCCCCACGGTCCAAACACATGCGCTATAGGTGAATTGGATAAACAAAATTGGCCGAAGTGTGTTGGTGTATTGGGTGTTTCCCAATACTGGGTTGTGGCTGGAAATAGAACACTAGAGACTAAGCCAAAGGAAAATGAATGAATGAATAATTATAAATATCAAAACAGCATTTTGTGACACTAAAGACCGGAGTAACAAGTCAAAATTCAGCCGTCTCACAAAAATAACTTATATTTTAACAATATATCACAATATTCCTGATTTTATAGTACATTTGAGCATTTTTTGTATTCATCTAACTGGTTTGCTGCTAAATTCTGGAGAGGCATTGTTACAAACAGTCTGGTCAATGTTTGTGCAGTATTGACTGAGGATCTGCTGTTCTGTTTGAAGGCAGAGGGGAAGACAGAACAAACTTAACCTGCAGTGATCTGAGATAGAGGAACCTGTAAACACTTTCTCTCGCACGACACCCCAGATCTGACCATCCACATTTCCAGACGGACAACTGACAGGATCGATGATTCCAGCAAACACACGCACAGAGAGAGCGAGAAATGGGGAGAGAGAGAGAGACAGAGAAAGACTTCAATTGTTTTAAATGTATACTTTATATATTCCATTCATTCATTTTCTTTTCGGCTTAGTCCCTTAATTAATCGGGGGTCGCCACAATGGAATGAACCGCCAACTTGTCCAGCACGTTTTACGCAGCGTATGCCCTTCCAGCCGAAACCCATCACTGGGAAACATCCATACACACTCTTTCACACACACACTACGAACAATTTAGCTTACCCATTTCACCTATACCACAAGTTTTTGGACTGTGTGGGAAACCGGAGCACCCGGAGGAAACCCACACGAACATGGGGAGAACATGCAAACTCCACACAAAAATGCCAACTGACCCAGCCGAGGCTGGAAATATTCCTCAGAGATTTTGCTCCATATTGACATGATAGCATCATGCAGTTGCTGCAGATTTGTCAGCTGCACATCCATGATGCGAATCTCCCATTTCAATAAATCCCAAAAGTGCTCTATTGGATTGAGAGCTGGTGGCTGTGGAGGCCATTTGAGTACAGTGAACTCATTGTCATGTTCAAGAAACCAGTCTGAGATGATTTGCGCTTTATGACATGGTGCGTTATCCTGCTGGAAGTAGCCATCAGAAGATGGGTACACCGTGGTC
Organism: Danio aesculapii; assembly: GCF_903798145.1. Classification (NCBI taxonomy): domain Eukaryota; kingdom Metazoa; phylum Chordata; class Actinopteri; order Cypriniformes; family Danionidae; genus Danio; species Danio aesculapii. The sequence goes on along the minus strand of NC_079445.1, from coordinate 39,932,341 downwards.
ATAAAGTTATGGACATGGTCAGCAACAATACTCAGGTAGGCTGTGGCATTGACACGATGCTCAATTGGTACTAATGGGCGCAAAGTGTGCCAAGAAAATATCCCCCACCAGCCTGACCCGTTGATACAAGGCAGGATGGATCCATGCTTTCATGTTGTTGACGCCAAATTCTGACCATACCATCCGAATGTCGCAGCAGAAATCGAGACTCGTCAGACCAGGCAACGTTTTTCCAATCTTTTATTGCCAAATTTTGGTGAGCCTGTGTGAATTGTAGCCTTAGTTTCCTGTTCTTAGCTGACAGGAGTGGCACCCGGTGTGGTCTTCTGCTGATGTAGCCTATCCGCCTCAAGTTTGGACGTGTTGTGTTCAGAGATGCTCTTCTGCAGACCTTGGTTGTAACAAGTGGTTATTTGAATTACTGTTGCATTTCTATCAGCTGAAACCAGTCTGGACATTCTCCTCTGACCTCTGGCATAAACAAGGCTATTTTCTCTTTTTCGGACCATTCTCTGTAAACCCTAGAGATGGTTGTGCGTGAAAATCCCAGTAGATCAGCAGTTTCTGAAATTCTCAGACCAGCCCGTCTGGCACCAACAAGCATGCCACGTTCAAAGTCACTTAAATCACCTTTCTTCCCCATTCTGATGCTCGGTTTGAACTGCAGCAGATCGTCTTGACCATGTCTACATGCCTAAATGCATTGAGCTGCTGCCATGCGAAATTTGCGTTAACGAGCAGTTGGACAGGTGTACCTAATAAAGTGGCCGGTGAGGGTACATAAATAGCTTGGTCAATGCAATTGCTGCTCAAATAGAAATGTAGAGCTCAGTGCAGAAAAAAAGGCTTTAAAATTATATTGTAATTGAAATCCACAAACACACAAGTTTGATAAAATTGCATTTTCATTAAAATCACAATCACTGAAAAGTATCAAAATATACAGGTGCATAAAAAAAAAGCTATTTTGTCCTGCAGTGCGTAATGCTCATGATAGCAGGTGTGTGATTGAGGGGGCCGGAAAAGCCCCTTCCCCACAATACTGCCATAAGTCACAGTCAGTGTTTATGGTGCCTGGCTCTCAGTGTAAATGTTAAAGGGCCTCAACGCACCACTATTAACATGCCATTGGGAAGCGGTTTCTTGGCGACGGCTCTGCAAGCATTGGCTATATGTGCCAATCTGTGTTGCCATGGAGGGCGGGACGGCTCAGAAATGCCTTTTCATGACTAAGCCCCTTTCTTCCCCTTTTCCCATTCATTCTGGATTGAACCGATCACCAGCCTGGTTGAGCAGATCACAGTCGTAGCTGGGGTTTGAAAATCAGTGAAGTCTGGGGGGTGGTGCAATAACATTTGTTATATATAAAAATGTAAATCATATACAGTTGAAGTCAGAATTATTAGCCCCCCTGTTAATTTTCCCCCCAATTTCTGTTTAACGGAAAGAAAAAATTTTCAACACATTTCTAAACATAATAGTTTTAATACCGTATTTCTAATAACTGATTTATTTTAACTTTGCCATGATGACAGTATATTTTACTAGATATTTTTCAAGCAACATAGACTCATTCTGAAATGTAGCCCTATATACATTTCTGTAGATTGTGAGTCATGTAGCCAGAAGTACATATGGCTGCATTTCGTCTTTAAAGCGAATGCTACTGGGCAGTTTAATGTAGGGCTGGGCAATAAAATCGATACTGATATTTATTGACCGAACACCACGGTCAATAACGATAAAAAAAGGTTCGGTATGAAGTTTCGATATGAAGGCTATAGTTTTATTAAATGTGGCACATACCTTGGAAGCAATGCCAATAAGCTTAGGGTGCAAGTTTGTCATTTCCAATGAAGGCGCACGACTTGCACGATGTGCGCATTGGAGCAACGTGCACATGGCGCACATTTTCCAGCCGCACATCTGAACTTTTCCAATGCCATGAGTGCACCCCGATTCATGTGAGTAGAACTAACCAATCTGCTTCACACTTTGTATGGAATATACACATTTCAGTAATAACGGCAGACTAATTACCTCAGACAAACACAACACACTCAAACACTGCAGTGCTTTCCTCTATAAACTTGTATCAGAGCTGCAGAAATTGTTTCTCTGTTTGTCATGGTCAGAGAAAACGCTTGATGGTCGCCCAATTACGAGAGACGCCAGGGGAGCGCGAGCGCAAAGCACATTGAAAATTGTGAAGGAAACCACACATTAGCGCTTGCCACTTCAGGTCAGAATAACAACACATGCAAAAAAGAGTGCCGTATAGCAGCAGTGAGGAGATTGTAAATATACAAAAAAATGTAAGGATGTCGCCAAAGTGGCTTTTTGGTTTCTGTTCTTGTGCATCCCAACCACTAGCACTCCATCTGAAAGAGTTTTTAGCATATGGGGTTATAAAGTCATTCAACTTCACAATTTGTAATGTTGCAATACGTATTTGAATAATGATGGTTAGTTCCTTTACTTAAAAGCTCAGATTTGATTATTATAATTTGTTTTGTTTACAGTGTTTGTATCATTATTATTCACACCTTACAGACGTTGATCTACCTTAAAGTTTGCTTTGATTGTTCAGTATTTACGCTTTACCATTGTATACACTTTGTAACATTTTATTCAACAAACTTAGGAATCTCTTTAACACTTATGTTTATTTTATTATGAAGAGATGAGATACTTTGTTTAAATATTTTTGATTTTGACTATTAAAACGATTTGCCTTAGTGATGTTGGTAAATTAAAATAAAGTGGTTAAATAAATAAATCCTTATATTTCTAAATGTATTGTTAAAAAATATTTAATAATTATCGATATCGAATTATATAAAACATGATATCACTAAATTTTTTTGCAATATCGGCCAGCCCTAGTATGACGCCGTTCTTTTTTGCCCTTACTAGCTGACCACTTACCTCTGTATAGATGGATTTCTCACAGTTACCAGTTTGTCCAGTAGCACGCCATGTACATCGGCGAAATTGAGATGCAGAGAGGAGTTGACCTTGACAACGGGGATCATGTCCAGCGGAGAAAGCAGGTAAGACAAAAACAGAAGCCAAAAAATTAAATAAACAAGTAAATAACAGGGTGAGAATGTGGTAAAATCTGAAAACGTAGTTAAAATCAGGTGGGGGCTTTTCTTTTTCTGGATTGCTTTTTAAAACTGCCGGTTGGGTTTAGAATAGTAGGTGGATCGGTCAGTCAGTCAGTCAGTCAGCCAGTCAGTCAACAGCGGCCTCTGGTGGATTTATGCACGAATGGCACTTGCGAGAGAAATTTCAGATCCACAGCAGCCTCTGGAGGATAGGCAAATACAAAAACTGCAAAAAATGTAGCTCCTGGGACGTATTTGGCACTCTCCAGAAATGTTTATAGGGGTATGTAATCAGAATGAGCCTGAGTTGCAAAATGACACCAAATTGACATCAAATCAATTTGCAAAATGACATCAAATCTTACATTGGCGTCAAAATTTGATTACAGGACAGTCCTGAAATTAATTTTTGACGTGTTTTTTGAAGCCAATGTTAGATGTCAATTTAATGTTGTTTTAATATTAGGATAGTCAATTGACATCAAATCGATTAGCATTTTTCAAACTGTTTATTATGACATTTTGACACCATCATGCTTGCTGTCACTAATTAATTATTACCTTATTATTTATTATTCAAGCTGCAGATCAGTGTGAACTATTTTCCACTACATAAAGGACTGACTCTCCTCACATCTTGTTTGCTGGGATCAAATCTCCTTGAAATTCCCCATAATTACTTTAATATCTCTGTCACAACCATGTGAGGCTTATAATAACTAGATCTGGCAACATGGCAGACAGAAGCTGACCCCATGACTTTACAACCTTCTTCTTTCACACAGGCTGGACCTGAGGCAGCAAAATGTTTCTGAATTATTTTTCATTCATAGAGCTTCAAATTCTGAACATGAAATTATATCAGATCAGCTTGCTACTGCCTAATAGCGGACAGCTTGCTATGGTTTGATCTGAGAACACAACAGTGTATTAATGACAGAGAGAGCAGCAGACCTGATCGTCTGAGAATCTTCGATCTGATTCTCATTTTTTACTCGTCGTCCTCTCCTGAACTCCAGCAGATGGGCCACAGATCCTGATGTCAGTTCCTGGATCTCTCCAAAGTATGTGGACAGTAAAACACGACTGCCCCATAACTCTTTCCATGATCACTAAATGAGAAACTTCAGCCATCGAGCTTCTATTAAAAAAACAAACAAAACAAGATAACACTAGTTAAAAATACATTTCAGAGAGGAAATGTTTACCGATGGCATCAATAGGTGATACAATGTTATGTTGATATATACAGTTTAAACAATGATATGATTGTTTAATTAATATCACAGTGTTCTGTTTAACTTTTTTTATTCAAAAATATTCTTAACATAGCCAATTAAAGCCTTGCTGTTGTCTTAAAATTTACGTATCCATACCAAAATTGCACTAATTTAATTGATTGATTGATTGATTGATTGATTGATTGATTGATTGATTGATTGATTGATTGATTGATTGATTGATTGATTGATTGATTGATTGATTGATTGATTGATACGTATTAAGTAGCCTATGGTTACAAATTATTAACATACAGCGGAGAAAATAAGTATAAAGTGCGTCACCATTTTTCTCAGAAAACATATTTCTAAAGGTGCTGTTGACTTGAAATTTTTCCCGGATGTTGGTGACAACCAAAGAAATCCATAAATGCAAAGAAAACAAAATGAATTAGTTTACAAATTATGTGTAATAAAATAAAATGACGCAGGAAAAAAAAACTGAACACAGTGTAGAAAGGCATTGAAAGCCCAGACAGCAGCTGAAATTTCTCAGAAAACCTCTACCGTTCGTCAGTGTAAAAAAATATTAGTTGCTTCAGTTCAACATCTACATTAGCAGGAGGATGAAGATGAAACCAGGGTGGACATTTCAGTAAGACAGTGATCCAAAACACAGCTAAGGAAACTCTCAAATGCTTTCAGAGAAAGAAAATCAAGCTGTAGAATGGCCCAGCCAATCACCTGACTTAAATCCAATAGAAAATACAAAATAAAGATCAGATTTGATAGATGAAGCCTACAGAACCATCAAGATTTTTATATTTTTATGTATATTAATATATTTTTATAATATATTTTACGTATATTAAATGCATTTCAGTAGTTCAGATTGGATTTTTATCAAAATCTGGTTCAATTCCATGTCAGCAGCTCCTTTAGAAATACTATTCCCAGGAAGAAACATGACGTGTGTATACATTTCAGAAAACTGACTCTTATGACTAGTTTCGTGATCCACGGTCATAAGATGTACATGTTTAACCATAAAGGCCAATTTTCACTTGCAGTTCATGGCAGATTTATGGCAGATTTATGATTTAAAGAAGAAAAATGCATACAGTTACAGCATAAATTACATAAATGCACATTCCTATAGTTGATAAAACATGCCCCATGGGATATAAAACATGAATGAATCATATGCAAGTAAACAATCATACTAGCTTAAAAACACAAACAAAATTACTTTAAAACACAACTACTGGAATTTTGACTGTTTTATTATTGTAAACATGTTTTGTTGTACTTGAGGAGAACAGACCATAAATCTTTGTTTCTGAAAAACAATAATTAAAATATATATATACACTACCTGAAAAAAGTCTTGTCGCCTATCCAAGTTTTAGGAACAACAAATAATAACTTGACTTCTAGTTGATCATTTGGTATCAGAATTGGCTTATATGAAAGGTAAGCCTCTAGATTACGTTTATTTTACCAAAATAAAATATGATCATGCTTTGATTTGTAATTATTTAATTAGGACAGTAAGGTCTGGCTTTGTTTAGACAAAAGTCTTGTCACAGAAATAATGTCCAGTATAGAATATAAAGTCATGGTGCAGTGGAAAAATAATTAATATTGTGTATGACTCCTATGAGCTTGGAGGAATGGCACTTTTGTCACCTTTCCAGATGATCAACTAGAAGTCAAGTTATTATTTGTTGCTCTTACAACTGGAATTGATGACAAGACTTTTGTCAGGTAGTGTATAATTTTGCTAATGGGGTGAAAATAAAAATTTAATTAAATTCATTTACATTTTCTGACCCTGCTGGCAGATATTTGTTTTTGTTTTAATATAACATTTTTCTCAATATCTAACCTTAATATTTGAAGTGTATCTTGATTTATGAACAGTTAGATATTTGTACTGGAAAACAAGACAACTGGGGATACATTTACACAACATTGTTTCCAAAACTGTTTGGCCATTCATTTACACGATGATGGATCATTTTGTTGGCTGTAAACATGAAATGAAAAAAATAAATGGTTACATAGATTTAAAAGATGCTACATTTCCCAGATTTTTTCATAACGCAATAACACTTTACCCTGTAGATTTTAAGTCTAGTTCAGCACTTGTGGCTGTGGACGTGTGTGTGTGGATAAACAGGCAGTCAAAGATGCTAAATTATGACTGACAAATTATAGGCATGTGCCAGCAGTGAATGAGTCCATTCTTGAGGCGCAGGAGCTGCAGACGTCTGGACAGACTCTTCACAGCATGAGCTGAACATACAGTACAAGTGAAGAACAGCAGAAAGTAAAGAGCCTTCAGATTATTCTGCATCCGCTCCGTCTGCATCGGTTAATGTGTTTTCATCTCATAAGACATTTGAAAATAGATTTATCATCCTTTGCTCACTTGTGATAAAAAAAATTGTATTCTCTGAAGTAGTAGTTTTTGGTGTGATGCGGAATATATATTAACATAATGCATGTGTGTGTGTCTGTATATTCATTCATTTATTTTATTTTCTGCGTAGTCCCTTTATTAATCAGGGGTCATGAAAGTGGAATGAACCGCCAACTTATCCAGCATATGTTTTTCTCACAGCCGCATCCCAACACTGGAAAACACCCAAACACTCTCACATTCACACACATACACTACGAACAATTTAGCTTATTCAATTCACCAATACCCCATGTCTTTGGACTGTAGGGAAAACCGGAGCACCCGGAGGAAACCCATGCAAACACAGGGAGAACATGCAAACTCCACATAGAAATGTCAACTGACACAGCCGAGGCTCAAACCAGCAACCTTCTTGCTGTGAGGCGATCGTGCTACCCACTGCGCCACCAAGACACCCTTGTCTGTATATTAATAATGTGCAAGAGTCAGACATTTGGATAATATATGTTCTCATACTTGGGTAGCTTGTGGTAAAATAATGTTCTCTGAAGCAGTGTTTCTTAACAAGAGCAATGCAGAGTATGTTGTAACAATGTGTGCATCTATTAATAATGTTAACAATGCATAATATGTCAGACGTTTGGAAATAATATATTTATCATCCTTCACCTACTTGTGGAAAAAAAAGGTGGAAAACAGTTTATTTTGATAGTCCATTTGAGTATTAGTAGACTGTCTGCTTAATGTCTGTTGATACTGCTCCTTCAACAGACATTTAACTGACTATAAGAAACTTTGCAAGTACTTGTGGTAAACCAGCATGATAAGGATGGACATTTCAGTAAGTCAATGATTTAAAACACAACCAAGGAAACTCTCAGGGTGCTTTCATATCTGTGATTCGGTTCATTTGGTCCGGACCAAGAGCCACAAATGATGCATTGTTGCATTTTCTGCCATCTTTGGGTCGTTTTCACACCACACTGATTGCTTTGGTCCGAACCAGTTGAAAAAAACCAAAATGCAGTCATCTGACAAAATCCACATCTCTCATTGGCCAGATGTTATTGAACGTATTTCCTAAACTGCTTTTCGATTGGTCAGAATAAACGTGCAGGAAAATGCCAATGAATCTCCTGCAAGTAAACCGGCAGACAAAATGTCGCTTTTTACTATGTAGGGATGATTGCGCTGGCTGATTGCATCCCTGGTCATAGTATACTATATAGTTTGTATACATCACTTTAGACAAACTATATATTTCAAGAATGAAGTGCGGCTGTGGCTGGAAAATTTAGAAAAAAAATTTGCGTGAATTAATTTTGCTAAACTGTGACATGGTCATCTTCCGGAAATATTACCAACGTTCCATCAGGTAATGTTTTTCCTTCTCTCTCTCTGTTTAAAATTGTTAGTAGCTGTCATCAAAATAGTAGCGCTGTCAACAAATATTTTTCCTCCACATTCCATAATGCACTGCGCATCGGACTACGGCAGGTGGATTAGTCCAAAAAGGCGCAGTACTTTTTGCGGTTGGGTCTGTTTTAGTTCGGATCATATTCTCACCACAAACAAACCGCTCAAGGGTGTGTTTGAAAGCGTACCGAGACCACCTCTTCAAGGAGGTCTCGATACGCTTTTTTGATCCGCACTCATGTATGACTGATACATTCACACCTGCCCAGACGAATCGCACCAAGAGGGAAAACGAACTCTAGTGCAATTCAACCAAACTAAATAAGGAAGGTGTAAAAGCACCCTCAAATGCTTTCAAAGAAAGAAATTCAAACTGTAGAATGGCTTAGCCAATTACCTGACTTGAATCCAATGAAGAATATGAAATAAAGATCAGATTTGATAGACGAGACCCACAGAACAATCAAGAGTTTTACATTCTGTTGAAGTCTGTGAAAAACTCACACCTGAGCAACGCATGTGACCTTATTCTCCATCTGAGAGGCGTTTTTATGCTAACTACACCACTGGTAAACAGGTTTGCAGATGTCTGGGGTGTCTTTTATACAATGCATTTCTCTCTAGTTTTATTTAAAAATGAACTACTGAACTGTAATATAAGTATAAATAAATAAATAAATAAATAAATAAATATATATATATATATATAAATATATATATATATATATATATATATATATATATATATATATATATATATATATACACACATACACACATATACAGTTCAGTAGTTCATTTTTAAATAAAACTAGAGAGAAATGCATTGTATAAAAGACACCCCAGACATCTGCAAACCTGTTTACCAGTGAAAATCTGAATATAGTTATGACTGACAAAAACAGATCATAATTCGTATCAGATCAATGAAAGCAAACAGTCAAAAAACATCACTGTGTTTCCAACTCAACACTTAATCTGACCAGTCCACCCTCACTGCTTGCGGTTTCAAGGCTGCTAATTTGTTTAATAGGAAAATGAGAGCTTAAGTAATACAATACATAAGCAAGAAAAAAAACAATGTCACGTCAGTTGTCTGGTGTTCAAACCTTACTTGGCTGCGTTCGATGTTGCTCCAGTATCATCGGTGGCGTCTGCGGGATCACACATCACACCTCTTTTGTGTGTGTGGGATTGCACACAGGCCAGAGGCTCAGTAAATCAGAGCAGAACTGGACAGAACCGGCAACAAGTGTGCTCTCTGTCCCCACAGGAGGCCAGACATCCAGTCTGAGTCATAATTAAAAGGCCTGATGGGAGAGAAATTATACAAGAATTAGAAACTATTCTGTAAACATGACTGCAAACAAGGCCACAAGTGAAGCACATGCAGTCCATTTTGACCTTGTGGGGACTTTTTGTGGGGACAAAGGCTCGTAAATCACACCGAATAAAGCAGTGAAGGTTGGATTTAAGGGTATAGAAAATGAATATACAGTTTGTATAATATAAAAGTCATTACGTCTATATGAGAAGTCCCCATAATGATAGCTACACAAGAGTGTGTCATTATCTGTATTGTTTTCTTTAGAATCTGTTCAGTTTGAATAATCTCTCATTATATAGGGCTGCACAATATATCATTTCAGCATCAATATCGTAATGTGCACATCTGCAATAGTCACATGGCAAGATCTGCAATGCTGAGTCTGAAATATAGTTGACCAGCATAGTTGACACATGTGATTTGAAGAGTGACTACTAAGTTTAACCAGAATAGAGTGAAGGTAATTTGCTTTATAATTTTATAATGTGCTTTTGATAAAGGCTTGTCACTGAGCATTTTAAAAACAGTTTTCAACATTTGAGCATCAAACAAATATGATATTTGGCGGTGTAACTGGTGTATTTTATTTAATTATTTATAAAGAAATTATATGATTTATGCAAAAAAAAAAAAGTTTCTAGTCCAAATATCTACATTTCAAAACAAAAACAAGATTACTTTACTTACCACATTGGCAGTTAATTTAGTTTGTTTTAAGGAAAAAACTATTTATTTTGACTTATGTCTTCTGGAGGTGAAAACAAAACAATATGTTTGCTTGGTCTAAGAATTTTTTTGGACTAGAAACAGGACAAAGCAAAGGAAGACCAGCATTTTTTTTTTTCATTGTGAATATTTAATTTAGTATCTAAATACTCTTAGACTCCTCAGAAAACAGGTACTCAAACCATAGTTGAAGTCTGAATTATTAGCCAACTTTGATTATTTTTCTTTTTTAAATATTTCCCAAATGATGTTTAACAGAGCAAAGAAATTTTCAAAGTATGTCTGATAATATTTTTTCTTCTGGAGAAAGTCTTATTTGTTTTTTCAGCTAGAATAAAAGCAGTTTTTAATTTTTTTAAACCATTTTAAGGTCTAAATTTTTACCCCCTTTAAGCTATATTTTTTTTCGATAGTCTACAGAACAAACCATCGTTATACAATAACTTGCCTAATTACCCTAACCTGCCTAGTTAACCTAATTAACCTAGTTAAGCCTTTAAATGTCACTTTAAGCTGTATGAGAGTGTCTTGAAAAATATCTAGTCAAATATTATTTACTGTCATCATGGCAAAGATAAAATAAATCAGTTATTAGAAATGAATTATTAAAACTATTATGTTTAGAAATGTGTTGAAAAAAATATTCTCTCTACTAATCAGAAATTGGGGGAAAAAAATAAACAGGGGGGCTAATAATTTTGACGATATTTAAATTTATATTAAATTATAAATAAACATTTTCTTAAATATATGCATGCATGGTGTATTTATCTAAAAACCTAATAAACATACACACACATTTTATGTCAAAAACTTTTATTTTGAACGCAATTATTGTTTGCTCAACACTAATATAAATATAGTTCATTATATTATTATCAGGGGCGGACTTAACCAATAAGCAAGGTAAGCAGCCATTTAGGGCCCCTAAATAAATACCTAGAATTATAAATAATATATATATATATATGTATGTAAGCTAAATTGTCCGTAGTGTATGTGTGTGAATGAGTGTGTATGGATGTTTGCCAGTGATGGGTTGCAGCTGATAGGGTATCTGCTGCGTAACAAATATGCTGGATAAGTCGGCGGTTCATTCTGCTGTGGCAACCCCAGATTCATAAAGGGACTAAGCCGAAAAGAAAATGAATGAATGAATGTATTTTGTATGGTGAGGGTCTAAAATTTTAATTTGAATGTAATTATTACATCTGTGCAGATGTGTCCCCCTCCCTCAATCATGGACCAGTCCTTCAGTCAAATCAGTAAAGATTTAGTTTTAAAAACAAAATAGTTAATTTATTATTTTTAGTTGTGAAATCATTTTAGGAAAATAAATCATTTCAAAGGTTTTACAAGATGCTTTACATATTATTATTATTATTATTATTTTGCATTAAGATAAATTGTAGAAAAGGACACAGAGTGATATAAGAAAAGAACAGCAAAATAAATCAAAATAAATTAAAGTTCAAAACGTGCATTTTAGAACTTTTGGGCAACATGCCTGGAATTGCTTAAGACCTTAAAATCACCAAATCCCATACTGATTATTATTATTATTATTATTATTATTATTACTACTACTACGACTACATCTGTGTTTTTATTTCTTAAAATAGGGTGCAGTAACCCAGTGACAGTAATAACTTTATTTTTTTTACTATTTTGCTGAAATATAATCTAAAATCATATTGCTTTTAATTAAAAATTTGATTTTGAAGCCAAAATCATTGAATTCTGAATTGAATTTTGCATGATTTGAGAAATATAAAGTGTATTCGAATGGTCTCGCTAACTGAAACCCAGAAAAAAACTAAAATATATGAATCAAACATCAGCTTCGCCCTGACACAAGCATCAGTTTTTGTTACTCACTTTCTCCCTCTGTTGGTCAACATGGACTCCGAGTAACCCAGTACAACACTTGTCTGTCAATTCAGCCGATTTGCCAGATAAAAACAATTAGAAGTAATATGTACCCGCATAGAAGGATATTTGTAGTCTCCTGTTGCATTTATAGAATGTTAAACAGCTGGCAAATCTGAAAATGAGCCGTTACTCGAATGGGTAAAAAAGCGAAACCACAACTACTGATTTTCAACAATGTTCAATATAAAAGCAAGAGTAATAAATCAAATGTGATCCTTGGAAAAGTATTAAAATTACAATTCATTTAAATTTAAATTAAATTTGTATCTTTAAAAAATAATAATAATTATTTATATATATATATATATATATACACACACACTAATTAAAGCAATGTCTATTTTTGTACAAAGCTGTCAAAATAAGAAACACCCTATAAATAGCATGTTGACCACAAATGACTTGCGTTTAAGAGCACTGGGGCCAGGGAAAACACACCTTGCCCAAAGTATAAGCGTTTATACCTCGAACACGACGAACAGAGTCCCTCTGGAGAACTAAAAAAATACTTGGCAGCCTGAAGCAAGAGAAAACATATATGCATGCACTAAACCCGCCTTTATCTGCGTTCTCACACATCAAAACCTCCCCCAAATGACGCGCCGCCCCTACCAAACCCTCCAGGAGTCAGTAAATTCGGCATTCACTCTCAGACTGAACCCAGAGTGCCATCAAACGGAGCTGAACATCACGTTTAGATGAATTAACAGCGTGCGCGCGAGAGAGCTGGACTGTCATTTGGGCTGCGCAAAAGCGGGACCTGATCTTCACATCTGTACCTGGTGATGCTGCGTAAAAGTGGAGCGCAGAAACCGCTGCACGCGCTCTGAAGGAGGATACCTTTAGTGTTTAAACCAGGAGGCAAGAACTGTTGATCCGGACAGACCTGCTTCTCATCCACATGGATGCGCAATGATGGATTAACCGCTTTTTGACGCAACTTTTGCGCTGAGAAACTCCTCCTTGGGATTTTACACCAGCAACCTTTACTAAGCTTACCTGATTTGATCCTCTTTTCCACTAAAGATGTCATCGGAGTATTTGATAAGGTCACTGCTTATGCTCTTTCTAGCACTCTTCTCCGCCAATGCGAGCAACTGGCTGTAAGTGAATGTCCTTTCCTTTATTTTGACGTCTGTAGAGTTTGTTATGACTGAAGTCATTCATATTTCCAGCACACTGCTATTTGCGCCAATCAGTTGATTTAGGAATGTATGAGAATGCAGTTTTAGATTACATACCTTGACGCTTTTCCAGGTATTTTTGAACGCGCGGAAATCAACCTGAAAATGAAATATACACTTTATTAAGTAATATTCAGTCTATGATAGGCAATGAATTTATGTATTGCATTCATTGTGCGGGGAATACAAAATATAAGGAAATGAAACCGGTTATTTGGAGGCTGCACTATTTGGCACAGCTGTGGTTGCGCGGCAATGCGCGCAGCTTGGAGACCAACGCGCGATTATGACAGCACTAACTGCGCTCTTCATCATACTCACAGTGCTGAGAACAGCTGGGTTAATCAATCACATCTCATAATTTACAATTTCAGCTGTAAAACAATACAGCAGAGATCCCATAGATTTTTGCATGATAAAAAGTCGAATTGCTGAACGCGCTATTTTCTATTCGTGCATTTCCAGATGTTTAGTATAGTTTATCTGTATCCTCGAGGCAGAAATAGCACATCATTTAATCCATCCAGATGCAGAACAGTTTTCGATGGAAGAGTGTTTTGAACTAAAGGCGCGGTGACATGTTCAGACACGCTTCACACTAAAGGAAAACCTCCTACCTGTCTACAAAATATGATCATTCTGACAGGAGCCTGTTCGCTATTCCAACCCCATCTCAGGACAGGTATTAGCAGGTAGCCAAATAGACATTAGACAAGTTTTCTTTAGCAAACAGAAAAGTTGAAGGCTTCAGGTTTTAAAGGCAGCACGTGGGCATGAAGTACATTTTGAGAAGTGAAAAAAGATCGAAAATCTTGAAGAAAGAAGTTTGATAAGATGGGATTTGTGATCAGTTTAAAGAACACGACATGGGAAACTTAAAGTAACATCCAATATACAAAGCATTTAAAGGTATTATTAGTTATTAACTTTTGAAAGACAAATATTGTTAATTTTAAACACATGATAATTGACATTATGTGATTCCAAAATAGCTGTTAATGGGTCAAATAGATTTTGGTGACTGTATAAATTTAAGTTAACACTCATAGAAAGCATATTAAACTAAACTAAAGTTTCTCCTTTAATTTGTAAAACATTTCTGAAAATAAAATATCAAAACAGGTGAAATAATGTGGTTAAATATCGTTTCAGCATCGCAATGTGTGCATCAGCAATAGGATATGCAATGTTGAGTCTGAATCACAGTTGTCCAGGAGCCACTGAAGACATTTAGAGACACTTTTTAAAGAGTTTAACCATAATAGAGTGAAAGTTTATCATTTGCGTGTGCTTTTAAGGCCTGTGACTGA
>NC_079445.1:39885188-39912688 GCF_903798145.1 Danio aesculapii | reverse complement strand
TGACAGTTCCAGTGAAAGAAAACAATATGCGAAAATACGCATTCATGTCTCCCTGTTCAGAAAACCGTTTCGTAGGAGTTTAAACGGTTGTTGTTGTCTGAATAACCGAGGAACAAGCTGTAAAGACTCCACCCACTATTCTGGAAATGGGGAGGGAAGAAGCAGAAGCTCATTTGCATTTAAAGAGAGACAGAAAAACAGCAGGTTTTTCCTTCCTCCCAGAAAGGGCCATTTCTGAAGCAAGACTTTTTATAAACAAAATAACACACCTTTGTTCGGAAAACAATATTGTAGGAGCCGTCAAGAACCACAAGCTGTAAAAAGTACACCCCCAATTATGTAATGGTGGAGGGGAGCAAAAGCTCATTTGCATTTAAAGAGAGACACAAAAAAGCACGATTTTCCTTCCTGCAAAAAGGGTCATTTCTGAAGTAATTCATTTATAAACAAAACAGCACCTCTTATTTTAGTAAATTTTTTTGAAATAAACAGTACTCTAGTCTTATACAAACATGCCGCGTGTTGTCATAAATGTCTAGAACCACTTGTGTGTGAGTAAATGGTGAGGAAATTGACCCTCATCAAGTCGCTCACTGAAGCTAAGCAAGGCTATGCCCGGTCAGTACTTGGATCGGAGACCACATGAGAAAGCTAGGTTGCTGCCGGAAGTGGTGTTAGTGAGACCAGCAGGGGGCGCTCAACCTGTGGTCTGCGTTTGCTCTAACGCCCCAGTATATTGATGGGGACTCTATACTGCTCAGTGAGTGCCGTCTTTCAGATGAGATGTTAAACCGAGGTCCCAACTCTCTGTGGTCATTAAAAATACCAGGAGGTCCTTTGACAAAAAGTGTAGGGGTTTAACCCCGGCATCCTCGCTTAATTTACCCACTGGCCTCTGTCCCCATATCCCATATAATTGGCTTAATCACTTTGTCTCCTCTCCACCAATCAGCTGGTGTGTGGTCTGGCGCATTATAACTGCCGTCGCATCATCCAGATGGATGCTGCACACTGGTGGTGGATGAGGAGATTCCCCACAATGTGTAAAAGCGCTTTGAGAGTCCAGAAAAGCACCATAAAAGGAATTATTATTATTATTATTATTATTGTTATTATTATTATTATTATTATTATTTTGGGGGGAACTATAACTTAAGGTTCTGTGTTGTCACCTGTCTAACAAGTCTAATCCACTTATGCACATGCAGTTTCATCCCCAACTGTTTACATACGCACACATAGCCAACATGAATATGTGAATGTGTGTTTTTGACAGTTAATTTAAATGAAAACAACTTGCAAAAAAATGTGACGCCCTTTGACAGCCTGTTTTCAGAGTGTACTTCATGTCTCTTTTTTCAGAAAACTATATTGTAAGCATTTAAACTCAATTTTTTTGTTGTTGTTGTTGTTGTCTGAATAATTGAGGCACAGGCTGTAGAAACTCCACCTCCTATTCCAGAAAGGGGGAGGGGAGCAGAAGCTCATTTGCATTTAAAGAGAAACAAAAAAGCAGGTTTTTCCTTCCTCCCAAAAGGGGGCAAGTCATTTTATAAACAAAACAGCACCTCTTATTCTAGCTCATTTTCAGAAATAAACAGTACTCTAGTCTTATACAAACATGCTACAAGTTGTCGGAAATGTTAGAACCACTTGAGTGTGAGTAAATGATGAGAAAATACAAATTTGGAGGGAACTGTGCCTTAAAATTGTGTGTGCTGGACTGTATAACAATTCTAATACACTCACGCACATGCAGTTTCATCCTCAACTGTTTACATTCGCACACATAACCAACATGAATATGTGAATGTGTGTTTTTGACAGTTATTTTGAATGAAAACAATATGCAGAAATATGTGAGGGCCATTGACAGCCTGCTCTCAGGGTGTACTTCATGTCTCTTTGTTCAGAAAACCAGATTGTAGTAGTTTAAATAACCGAAGCACAAGCTGTAAAGACTCCAGCCCCAGTTCTGGAAAGGGGGAGGGGAGCAGAAGCTCATTTGCATTTAAAGAGACACAAACACACAGCAAGTTTTTTCTTCCTCCCAACAAGAGGTGTTTACAGCATAGTATAATAAATTATTTGTGTGTTGTTGTGAGCTGAAACGTTCTGACAATTTAAAGGATTTATGTTAAATCTTATAAAACAAAACAAAAAAATAAGTAAACAAATAAAATCGTAATAGGATAACATAACCTAACCATTTCCCAGAGATGGGTTGCAGCTGGAAGGGCATCCGCTGCGTAAAACAAATGCTGGATAAGTTGGTGGTTCATTCCGCTGTGGCGACCCCAGATTAATAAAGGGACTAAGCCAACAAGAAAATGAATGAATAAACCTACAACCAGTGTGTAAATTATACATTGAAAAATCAGGGGGGTTACATTTTTTGGTAATGTTAGTGTAAGACATCCTTCAGTCATTTATGCATTTATTTAAATTACATCTAATTTATAAATAAAACGTATTTAAGTTTTTAGTGTTTTCAAGCAGTCTATTCTAAAATACGTATTCTCTGATTAGCTATTCATAGGTTACTGTAGGTCAAACTATACGTCTAATTTGACTTTCAGGCTATATGAAGAAACAAGCACAGATTTTACGAGAAAAGCTGTTGAATGAATTTTTTCTCGCATAGACTGATTAGGGTGATTATGCGTTTACAATGGTATGAACCCTAATGGGGTGGTCAAATGTATATTTATATTATCTATTATTTTAATTATTACCATTATTATTTAAAATACAGATCAGAGTGAACTATTTCTCAGTATTAAAGGGCTGACCCTGCATACATCTTGTTTTCATGTCCTTCAGTGGGGGATCAAGCGTCACAATAGTATGAACCCTAACAGGGGTGGTCAAATGTATATTATCTATTATTATAATTATTAAAATTATTATTTAAAATATAGATCAGAGTGAACTATTTCTCAGTATTAAAGGGCTGACCCCTCAAACATCTTGTTTTCATGTCCTTCAGCGAGCGATCAAGCGTCAACAACCCCCCCCCCCCCCCCCTACCCCCGGCCCCCGCCCCCGCCCTCTCCCACCCCAAAGTAATTCGCACCCTGCCTATAACATAATAGGATAACATAACCCATTGAAATGGCTTAAATATAACTATAAACCTCATTTAATATGTGCATCTCTTTAAATATGCAAATTAGTCTCCGCCTCCACGTCAGCTAAAGTTGTCAATTCTACACAGTAGTTGATTAATTTAGCCATATTTGTTTACACCATAATAATTCTGAAACATTCTGCAGAAGATAAAGAGTGAATAATACAGGGTTTTCAATAAATTCATGCATCAGAATGATATATTTTAAATCATCTCTACAAAAATGTAAACTGTAAAAAGTACAATTAGCTTTACTATGGCACCTACTTAAATGTCATTCAGTTTATAAGCCTAAAATTCTAGTCAGGCGTATTTAGGATTAGAATTATCTGACGAAATATTATTAAATTCTATTTAAGGAGCACAGTGCAACCACAAAAATGTAAAATATTGAATGAATTTCCATATTTAAAATACATTTGCATATTAAAATACCAATTGATTTCCCAGACAGAGTCTTTAAAGCATCAAACACTCCACTAAGCTCATAACCTTCACTACTCAAGATGTTCCGGTCAACTTTCAGGATGAACTTTCCTTTTCTAGTGCCGTGATGCAACAGTTTCAGAAGTAAAGAAAGAGTTGCGCCGTATCAGATGTACACAAGAGAGATGCTGAGGTCACAGGAGGTTCATTAACGCAACAGCTCGGTTATGGATATAATACAATGTGAAACCACGCAATTGCATCAGTTGGGGAAGAACTCTTTGCATGGGATGGAAACAACATTGGTTGAGGCGTTTGCACAGGACGGTCAATAAATAGTTCACAGCTGATGGGCAACATGAGAAGAGAGAAACCTCTAATGCGAAATACATCCTGGCGCCGAGTGCTGATAACACAAATAACAGCAGTGACAACAGTGTAATGAAGCTGTAAAAGCTGTTGTCACATACTTCCACTCATACAGCAGCCTGTTAAAAGGTTAATTTGATTAAAACAGACGACTTTTATCTATTAAAATGAGCAAAAAAGACATGATGGGTCATAATAATGAAAAAGAGACTGAAAATATCTTTTATTGACTGTCTATTTAAGATTAATTTTCATGTAATAATGTTCTTTTTTATATAAAATAATTTTGTAATGATGTTTTATTCACAAATGCAAATTGAGGCCATATACTGTAAATAAATACACTAGTTGCCTTAAATTTGTAAGCTAAATCAAATGAACCTTATGAGTCATTTGAACTTGCATTATATTAAACTGACTTAAAACAGCTTGCGTAATTTATAAAATGAAGTTAGAACATGATTTACTTAGTTTAATAAGTTACAGTGAACTCAAAACACATGCGGTCATGACTAATTATATAATTTTTTACAGTGTATGTAAAGCTACAGTTCACCTAAGAAAAGACAATTCTATCATTTCTATTTACCCTTCACTTGTTTTTTTCTTCTACCTATTTTCTGTTGAACACAAAAGAAGATATTTTGAAGTATGTTGGAAAGTGGTTACCTTAATGTTTTTTTCCTCCCCATAATGGAAGTGAATGGATTCCAACATTCTTTAAAATATCTTCTTTTAAGTTCAACAGAAGAAAAAGAAACTTTGGAACCCCTTAAGTGTGAATAAATGGTAAGCCGAGTCATTTTTGAGGGGTGAATCCCATTTATATATGAGTCCAAATATTTATAAAAAGTTATTTAATATATTTTATTATTATTATTATTATTATTATTATTATTATTATTATTATTATTATTATTACAACAAGTGTCAACTTTAATGTTTCAGATAATGTTTGTAAAAAAAAGTCATCACCTTGGAATTAAAAGGTTCTGTCTGCGTTCTGAATGATTTTGAGATTTTGAGCTTCAAAGTTTTTGCATTCCATATAGTAAGCAGTATGTGTGTAACATTTGCTTTTTAAATAAAAAGTCCTAAAATGTAAACAACTTATAAAAAAAACATCCCATAATGTAGATAAGTTGTCATTTAAAAAGAATATGTCAATAACTCAATTTTGTGAAGGAAGTGTCACAATATGGGTGAAATAATGACAAATAGAGTTGATATCACCTTATTGAAAACGCACATTTTATTGTATATCTGCAGATATATGCATATGCTTGACAACTTAACTTATTGTGATTTAGATTGTAATTATATAATCTTTTGTAAAAGCTGCGTTGGAATAAATATTATTGTGAAATCACTTTACAAATATATCTAATACCTCAAAAAATAAAAATATAAAATATAAATAAAAATGATTTGAATTTACATCATATTAAACTGACTTAAGACAGCTTATAAAATTAGGCTAGAACATGATTAACTTAAGTTACAATAAACTAAAAGCACATGTGGTCATGACTAATTTATCATATAATTTTTTACAATGTAAAGCTAATCATATCTATTCACTATTTCACTTGATCCAAACCTTTATGAGTTTTTTTTCTTCTACTTCTTTTCTGTTGAACACAAAAGAAGATATTTTGAAGTATGTTGGAAACCGGTTACCATTATTTTCCCCTATTATGGAAGTGAAAGAAGTGAACATTCTTTAAAATATCTTCTTTTGAGTTCAACAGAAAAAAAGAGAAACTTTGCAACCACTTAAGTGTGAATAAATGGTAAGCAGAGTAATTTTGGGGGGTGAACTATTCCATTTATTATATATGGGTCCAAGGCAAAATGGCAAATTTTAGTATCCAGATCAAATATAATTTAAAAGTGATTTAATATACATGTTTTTAAATTCTTCTTATTATTATTACAGCAAGTGTCGACTTGAATGTTTCAGATAATGTTTGTGAAGAAAAATGTCACAATATGGGTGAAGTGTTGCCATAAATAAAGAGATGATATTACTTTTTAAAAAAGCACATTATATTGTATTACTGCAGATAAATGCATATGCTGGACACCTTAACCTATGATTTTGATTGCAATGATATAATCTTTTGTAATATCTGCTTTGGAACAATGATTATAGTGAAATCAATTTACAAATAAACTTGATTTAAATAATTTAATTCCACATTACAAATACACTATTTGACAAAAGTCTTGTCGTCGATCACAGTTGTAAGAGCAACAAATAACAACTTGACTTCTAGTTGATCATTTGGAAAAGTGGCAGAAGGTATATTTTTCAGATGAATCATGTTGATATTAATGCTTTTTCCACTGCAGCATGACTTTATATTCTATACTGTACATAATTTCTGTTCAGTGACAAGACTTTTGTCTAAGCAAAGTCAGATCTTACTGTCCTAATTAAATAATTAAAAATCAAGGCATGATCATATTTTATTTTAGTAAAATAAGCGTAATCTAGAGGCCTTTGTCTTTCATATCAGCCACTTCTGATATCAAACGATCAACTAGATGTCAAGTTATTTTTTGTTGTTCCTAAAACTTGGATAGGCGACAAGACTTCTGTCAGGTAGTGTATATCTATCTCAGATAAGAAAAAACAACAATTATTTCAACAGATACTTTTTACAGTATGTAAAAATAGGTAATCATGCTATTTTCTATTAAATTAGATTGTGATTAGTACTTTGGGACTGCATTGTGATGCTTAAATACATTTTAATAAGTCATCAAAAAATGCCTGACAAGAATATTATCTGTATAACCTATTGTTACACCAAATTACATGAAAGTGGTTGTTTTACATAAACTTCTTCCAATCTTTCTCTATTGTGAGTGTACCAAAATTGTATTTAACTTTCCATGTGCACATGCGTTTACTTCTTGAACTGATAATCTATTACATAACTTATACTGTTTTTCATTTAGTTTTAAAGCATTCAGTGCTCAGCATAAATGAGCAGACCCCTCACAGATCTCTCTTTTTAATTCATACTTTAAACAGGACACTTTACAATAGGGCAACATGGTGGCTCAGTGGTTAGCACTGTCGCCTCACAGCAAGAAGGTCGCTGGTTTGAGTCCCGGCTTGCCGTTTCTGTGTGGAGTTTGCATGTTTTCCCTGTGTTGGCGTGGATTTCCTCCAGATGCTCCGGTTTCCCCTACAGTTCAAAAACGTGCGCTATAGGTGGACTGAATAAGCTAAATTAGTGTGAAAAGACTGTGAATGAGTGTGTTATGGGTGTTTCCCAGTACTAGGTTGCAGGTGGAAGAAACCTAGTAGAGGTATCCGCTGTGTAAAACATATCCTGGATAAGTTGGCGGTTCATTCAGCTGTGGCGACCTCTGATGAATAAAGGGACTAAGCTACAGAAAATGAATGAATGAATGAATGAATGAATGAACACTACAATATTATATGAGTACATATACAATAGATTAGTCAGTACCAAAAGCCAAAAACTGGAACTAATCCAAAACTATGTTGGGGAAATTATAAATTAAAATGTTAATAAATAGGAAAAACAAGAGAAACATAAAAATATATGAAATGTAGCTGAAAATGTGTAGTTTGTAATTTCCCTTGACAATAACTTAATTGAATTTAAATGTATTATCTTTCTATTCCTAAAGATGTTGGTTGACCAAGCTCTTATTTTAATGGATAATTAAAACTGTTTTGTTTAAATGCACCAAAACAGACGTCACGGTCACACAGTGGGTAGCATGATTGCCTCACAACAAGAAGGTTGCTGGTTCGAGCCCTGGCTGGGTCAGTTGGCGTCTCTATGTGGAGTTTGCATGTTTTCCCTGTGTTGGTATGGGTTTCCTCTGGGTGCTCCGGTTTCCCCACACAGTCCAAAGACATGTGCTATAGGTGAATTGAATATGTTAAACGTATAGTGTATGTGTGTGACAGAGTTTATTAGTGTTAAAATACTGATTTTCAAAAGGGAACGTAAAGCCTTTAAGAGTGCAAGTCTTTCTTATAAATCAGATAATCATATAAAGAAATTAGAAAAGCGTTGTTAATCTATATCAGAGATGCCCAAAGATGGCCCATAGCAACCCTTGATTTGGCCTACCATCCCAAGTGAGAAGAGAGGAAGAATGATGGGCATAGTTTAGAGCAGGGATGCCCAAACTTCTTCGTATGAAGGGTCAAAAACCACATTGCCATGGGTAATTTCCTAAATCATTTAATAATATTACAAAATAAATAGAAAGTAATACTTTGAATCATATTAACTAATACAGGATAACTTTTTTAATAAGAACTTATTGCAATAAAAGCAATCACATTTACAACAGAGCAGAGTTCAATGCTGAATACACTAGTGAAGCAGAATCTTCCTTTGCCTTGATTGGCTCACCAAAGTTTCTGCATTGTTCTCGATCATTCGCATGTATATAAATATATAATTTTTATATTTTTATATTAATGGAAAATGCACAGATATTGATGTTTCACAATGTTTTACACTACATTATTTGAATCTACAAAGGTTAGTTTACAATGTTTACATCGCTCTTCTTACATTAAATCTAAAACCCAAATATCAGAAATGACAACAGATTGTTAAAATTTAATTAATGTCAGTTTTAATGTTATTGATTAATGCACTTACTTGACAGATTTCATTCATTCATTTTCCTTCTGCTTTTTCCTGATTTAATCACAGCAGAATGAACCGCTACTTACTTGACAGAATTATATATTTTTAATTTCAGACGTTTTATGTTTGGTAAAATAATTTCAAATTCCATCTTTAGTGATTTTGAACTAAATACACTGTCTTGTCCCGATAGGTGGATTTAGAAGTTTCTGCAAAAAAGCACTGGCGGATTTAGCTAGTTTTGATGCAAAAGAAAATCTACCTTGTTAAAAACCAAAGAATTGTCTAAAGTGACATTTTGAAAAAAAAGGTATTTTATTTACAAGCTAATAACCTTTTCATTACATATAAAATGAAACTTCTGAACCTAATTATGGAAGCCTGATGGAAAATGCTCATTTACAAGAAAAGAGGTCTGATGGATTTAAAGGGTTTTGCATCTGAACTATTCAATTATTATTTTTTTATAATATATATATATATATAATAAGCTTCACTATCTCTCTAATTTGAGTTCAACTTGTTTACAGAAACTTAAGGTGATTTTATTTGTGTTTATTTTTTGCTCAAGAGAAAAATAAGTGATTCATTTCTGAATGTTTAAAACAAAATGTATATCTTTTCAGTTCCTTTTTTAACTAACGCTCAAACTTAACTAACACTCAATGCATTTTAGCAGTAAAAACCTACGATACAGATTACTGAGCTGAAGTTTTGACTGAAAAATTAAACCGCAAATCAAATGGAAATCATAATATCTGTCAAAACAATTGCAATTAGATAGGTTTCCCAAATCGCACAGCCCTGCATATGATTGTTCAAGTTTTTATAGCAGTAAGTTATCATTTTAAATGTTATACTGCATTAGCTCATATGATTTAAAGTAATGTTTTTTATTTACTTTAAAATTTTATGAAATAAATAAGTAAATTACCCATGGCAACTTTAATGTAATATAGCTTGGTATATTTACCTTAGGCCCTCAATGCTCATTGATATTTGGATTTTGGTGCTTTTTACGAACAAATTTGGGCATCCCTGATCTACATTAATCAAATTCAGATGCTTAATGTACCTTTTTTTATTTCTCTGAAAGTCTGTAGTACCTTTGTGGTTCACACATCTGGACCAAATTCAGTCTTCTAGAAGAGACAGAAACATGTTTAAATAAATATTAACATCTCAGGAAACAAATGGCATCCCTAACGACATACAAGTGTGATTTTTTATTTTATTATCATGGACATTCAATGAGATCCATATGGTTGATTGGTGTTTGGTTAATTGCAAATCTTTAAGGAAATGGTTGATAAATGAGAAAACACTGCCCTCTAGAGTTAAAGACACACTGGCAGATAAACAAAGTCTCTGTGCTGTAACTCCAGGCAAACTTTATAACCAAAAGCATGACTTTTCAGTACATGTGCTGTGTCTGCAAGAGTTAGACATACCAATGAGTCACCGAGGTATTGAGGAAACAAGAGCTGTTCATCACAGGCACGCAGTTGTGCAAGAATGACACATCTGTTTCTGAAAACATGTCGCTTCTGTGATCGATGGCTGATGTCCTTTCTTTAGGGCTGTATCTTATACCCTCAAATATGGCACTATTTGAGGGGACAACCTTTTCTAGTGGTGTTTGAGAGCACTTGGATGTTATGAAGTGCACGCGACAGATAGAAAATACCCATAATGCACAGAGTTCGCGCCGATTATAAATTTTCGTCTCGGACCACAAGATGGCGTCTAAAGCGCAATCCTATCAGTGTAAGTTTCAAATTGAAATATGGACCCTTTTCACAAGCCTGTTACGACGCGTTTAACGGTCATCGGCATCTTAAATCTTAAAGTTATTTATGTTTTTATTTTTAAAAGAACGTATGAACATTTATATTTATGTATGTATTATATAATCTTTGCTTCAAATTACAAAAAATAAATAACCACTTGTGCGAGGGGTTTCTAATGCAGCGTCTATGGGACAGGACAGCAAATTTGACGTTATTCTCTCCTCTGGCTGCCATTATCGGTCTCTCACAATTTTTGCCATTTTCTGAAAGTCTTGATAACATCATCATTGAGTTTTTCTTTTATTATTTGAGCAAATAAGATTGTAAAAAAAAATATTTGTTGTATTCTCCCATTTACTGCACTCTAAGTTCTTCCAACTATGATGATTTCCGCGATAGATATTTACATTAGATGTGGCCTACCCTGTTGTTGCCTATTGGAAGGAATGCGTCAATAGAGCCGCCATTTTCATACAAGGTAGCGCTCCTTTGAAATGAATGCGGGACCAAGGTGCAGTGGAGGACTGTGGCCATGCAGAGCCAGAGAAATATACATATATGATCAGGAGTTTTCCCATTGGCCAGTATGCAATTTTTTTAAATTACGAAAATTATAATTTTACATCACTTTTCTACATTGATGGATAAGTGACTGCACGGGCATTGCTGACAAAGAGCGAGTTGTTGCATGGAAATGTATTATGCACACTCCCTGTTAAATTTGATCTAATCTGTGTCCTGAAACACACCCCCTCTCCAGCTTTCACTTCTCTTTCTAAAGCCGCCTTTCCACTGCACACGACATTTGGACACTACTGTCGGAGTACGTCCCCCTGTGGCAGTCGCACTGAATTTTCAGTGTTGTCATGCACCATGAGAGAGAAGCTAAATTGTCGTAGTGTCCTAAATCAATTGCAAAAAGAGCCTTTATTCTTCGTGCGTTCCCATGATTGAATGGATGAATGAATGAATACTAGAAACTCATAGACCGCTAGTAATTTTGGAGGGAATGTGGACACAACATAAAAAAAATCATATTTCTTCTTACTCATTTATGAATAGAAATGTTATATATATATATATATATATATATATATATATATATATATATAGATAGATAGATAGATAGATAGATAGATAGATAGATAGATAGATACATATATATATATATATATAGATAGATAGATACATATATATATATATATATATATATATATATATATATATATATATATATATATATATATATATATACACATATGTACAAATATTTCAAAGGATCTGCAACTCAATCTGGATCCGAATTTTCCGCATAGAGATGATCGGAACTCCACGCAGCTCCCAGACCACTCTCCATTGTAAATGAATTTCGCTTGTCGTTTGTCATGTACAGTGGAAAGGAGGCTTATTGGAGGGAGCGGTTCGTTTGTGAATGAATCCCCGTTATGAATGACTCGTTCACTTAGCTGACAATAATACAAGGTTTTGACACCACAGAGTCTTGTTGTCATATTTCATTTGCATTGTTTGCTTATTTTATTCAACACAAAACTAGTATAAGCTTAGTATTTAGTGCAAGTTGGTGCTACTTTGTCTTATGGTCAGTGCAGTTGTGCAGTGTTGTGTTAAGCACAACAGTTCATAACATGCAAAACGTAAGAAACGAAATCTTACCTATGAAATGTTCTGCCTTTGTGCTTTGTTTTCTTTGTTTGCTCGTTACTACACCCGTACATAACGTTAAAGTCCAGCATCTTCACATTGGCACATTGTATTGACTAGTGCGGTTAAATGACTTTTGTACTAGGAGCACTGTACAAATATGGCGGCAGGGGCATAAGCAACCGGGGGGGGGACGGGGGTTATGCGTCCCCCTCACTTTTAGAGACAGACCATTTAGAAACAGGTGAGTAATAATTATATGAATGTATGATCTCATACAGCCATCCCCCCCACTTTTAAAATGTCTGATACGCCCCTGTATGGCGACATTATTGGCGCATGCTCAGGGTCTGAATGAGATATCTGGTGTATATATATATAATATATGGACTTCCGCTACTAAGAAACCTGGAAGCGTGAAAAGGGTCTATCATTTAATTAAAGTAACTTTTGCATACATGACAAGAATTAAGTCACAGCATGAAGAATGTTTAAATGAATGAATGATTTGTAGAACAAAAATGTGTGGATATTGAAGTGTTCTGGCGCTACTTTTTAAGCACTGTAAAAAATGTTGGGTTCCACACAATTTTGTCACACAATGTTGTCTCAACACAAATCGATTAAGTTAACTTAATTGTATTTACAAATTTAGTGGAGGCGATATGGTGGCTCAGTGGTTAGCACTGTCGCCTCACAGCAAGAAGGTCGCTGGTTTTCTGTAGTTTCTTTTCTGGACTTTGAAGAACTTAGGACCATTGCTGTCTATGGAGGATGAGAGAGCTTTCGGATGTCAGGGGTTTGGAACATACCTGTCAACATTGGGATGTAAAAATAAGGGATAACAGAGGTGTCACTTTAAAAATGCACAGATCCATAATGAAAGCATTCGATTGCTTTTCTAACTTTTTATGCTCATTTAAGACAATTTTTGTTTTGTTTAAAAGATAACCCAACAAGATGGGTTTAGATATTATTATTATTATTATTATTATTATTATTATTATTCTTCATTCATTTTCTTTTCGGCTTAGTCCTTTTATTAATCTGGGGTCACCACAGCGGAATGAACTGCCAACTTTTTCAGCACATGTTTTACGCAGCGGATGCCCTTCCAGCCGCAACCCATCTCTGGGAAAATTATTATTATTATTATTATGTCTATATTTCTGTTTAAACACGCACCCAAAACCCAGAGTGTCCACTTTCACTCTGCTTCAATGGCGTGTACATAATGTTTGGGAAACAGCGTCCATTTATCACTATGGAGTGCGTCTGACAGTCACGCACTGCCTACATGAACTGACTGTTTTGAGGATTGCATAGGATGGGCAGCGGCACCTGTAATGGAAAGGAAGGGAATCCTGCCGTGTTTTCATGCCTAAAGGTTTTTCATGCCTAAATGAAATGAAAGCACAGAACAGATTCACATTTAAAAGTAAGGAGCGTCCCCTGGTGGTTCGGTGGAATGGGTTGCATACAGGGAGGATTGGCTCTTTAATGTTTATTGCCACCCTTCACCCCTTTAGGGTTCACAGGTACGTCACTGGCTCTGTATAGAGTTTGCATTAGTTTCCATGTTTTGCATGGCCGTAGTGTATGAGTATGTGTGAATGTGAGAGTCTATGGGTGTTTCCCAGTACTGGGTTGTGGCTGGAATGGTAAAAAAAAGAATAGTTGATGGTTCTTTCCGCTGTGGCGACCCTTGATAAATAAGTGACTAAGCCAAATGAAAATTAATGAATATAAAATTTTTTATAATATCAACAAATCATTTATTATACGAGATATATTTTATCCTTAAGTATTGAACCAAACGTAATAATTTCCCATAAGAAGTTTTACATGACTTGATTATGTGTCTTTTCACGAGTTCACACTTGCAATAGTTTCAGAATAAAGCGTATTTGGCGTGCTGTCCGGGGAGAGGGCTCTGAGCTCGGGAAAGACACCCAAACTCGAGTTATTCCTCTTATCAGGAAACAGAGAGGAATAGGGATTCGAGCGAAGTATCTAGCCCGGCCCCAGAACACTCCCCCCGGGATTGTAATGCTTAAGAGGTGAGGTGACGGGGTGGTGGAGGGATGCTAAAGTCGTAAGATGCTGCAGGTAAGACAGCTTTGGTATATATAGGGGTTTGGTCAAGAACTGATTGGATAATAGAATAATTGTCAATGACATATTTGATACTGAAACTTCTGCGCGTGCTCCTCCCGAAATTTGTTTATAAAACATCACTAAATAGAGGCACTGGTTTATGGTAGTATCACTACTAATAATAAATAGAAACACGTGGGTGAAATTTGAAGCAATGAAATGCATCAGTTTTTAAAAGAGCCTGAATTTATCTGAGACAAACAGTTTTTAATTCGCAGGCATGAATGGCCTATGACGCACAGCTGACAAATATGTAAATATCAGATATTTTTTGTAAACACCATGAGATTGTGGCCCTTGGACGCCACGCCACGTGTGTTTACTTGCTGTCAGTAGCTTGAACAGGTCTGTTATTTACCTCATATTTACTGCAGAGAGACAGGAAACATCAACAGCCATCGCTGATTATTAATAAACCCTCAAAAAGATGCTGAGTGGAAGTTTTTTTTATTTGCAATTTCCTTTATTAGTCTAAATGTATACAGCTATGAGAAAAACACCATTTTGAACACTTTCAGTTTCTATGGATTTATTAGGTATGGCTTTGAGTAAAATGTAAATATTTATTTCATTCTATGCAAGTCTGAAATTTTTTTTTTCCAAATTTTAAATAAACATTGTCATTTTACAGCATTTAGTTTAGTTGTTTTTTTTTCTCGAAAATGACTTTCAATTGAAAATACAGGTTATTCTACTGAATATTGATTTCTTAACTCTTCAGGAGTTAAAACAATGGTATTGTGTTGTTTAAAAGGGATTATACTGTAGGCTGATCATGGCTAAAAGTGGCAGCTTTGTTATTTTACCTCATATTATATTTTTTATTTAAAAAACAGAGTTTTAATTTAAAAAAAATTAATAAATGTCATCAGTAGTTTACAGAACAAACAAAAAAAATATGTTTTACTCAAACACAATCCAGATGTGGAATAAATAAATAAATAAATAAATAAATAAATAAATAAATAAATAAATAAATGTAAGAAAAAGAAAAAAAAACTAATGCCACTGGAAAAAAAGTATATTTAATACAGTTGAAGTCAGAATTATTAGCCCCCCTTTTGTTTTTCTTTTTTAATTATTTCCCAAATGATGTTTAACAGAGCAAGGAAATTTTTGCAGTATGTCTGATAATATTTTTTCTTCTGGAGAAAGTCTTATTTGTTTTATTTCAGCTAGAATAAAAGCAGTTTTTAATTTTTTAAAAGCCATTTTAAGGTCAAAATTATTAGCCCCTTTAAACATTTTTTTTTTCGAAAGTCTACAGAACAAACCATCGTTATACAATTACTTGCCTAATTACCCTAACCTGCCTAGTTAACCTAATTAACCTAGTTAAGCCTTTAAATGTCACTTTAAGCTGTATAGAAATGTCTTGAAAAATATCTAGTCAAATATTATTTACTGTCATCATGGCAAAGATAAAATAAATCAGTTATTAGAAATGAGTTATTAAAACTATTATGTGTAGAAATGTGTTAAAAAAAAACTCTCTCCATTAAACAGAAATTGGAGGAAAATAAAAAGTGGTGCTTATAATTCTGACTTTTTTCTATTAATCAAATAATGATTCATATTTTAAAGTAAATAAGAAAAGGTGAATAATATTTAACATTTTACAATAATATAATAAAAACAGCTATTTGTGAAATATAAAGAAATGTCTAAATAAATGCAGTCATAGTGAGTATTTAAAAAGAATCTTCCCAACATCAAACTTTTGAATGGTACAATTTATAATGTTACACTTTTGCACACAAAAAAAAATAAAAATCATGTCTTTTTTCTATTAATCAAAAATTAATGACATTTTAAAAGGTTAATAACACAAGTTAACAATAACTTACTTTGTACAATCTGATAAAATTAATAAAACTATTTTTGAATTGTAAAAATATCTAAATAAATGCATAAATAAACCGACTTCAAACTTTTGAAAAGGTACCACTAATAATGGTACAATATGATTGCACAATATAATTAAATACAGAGAACTGCTATTTTTCAATAGTAAAAACTCATTCGTTCATTCAATTTCCAAGCTTAGTCTCTATTTCGGAGGTGGCCACAGCGGAATGAACCGCCAACTATTCCAGCAAATGTTTTACGCAGCAGATGCCCTTCCAGCTGCATCCCAATACTGGGAAACACCCATACACTCTTACATTCACACACGCTCATACACTATGGCCAATTTAGTTTACCTAATTTACCTATAGTGAATGTCTTTGGACTATGGGGGAAACCAGAGCACCTGGAGGAAACCCACACCAACACGGGGAGAACATGCAAACTCGAGCCCAGCCAGGACTGGAGCCAGCAACCTTCTTGCTGTGAGGTGACAGTGCTATTGTAAAAATATCTAAATAAATGCAGCTTTGGTGACCATGAACAAAAATCTTAACAACTTCAAACTTTTGAAACATACAATTTATAATGTTATATTTTGGTGAGCCTTGGTGAGCATTAAAAAAAAACTTACCCAGCTATTAAAAGGTACCATTTATACTGTAACACCACCCCCCCCCCCCCCCCCAAAAAGAAGAAAAACAAACAAACAGACATTTTTTACCACTAATTTAAAGGTGAATTACAAAACATTACATTAAAAAGTATTTAAGAAGCCAATAATGTCTAACATTTTACAATATGATACAATAGGTATTTTTTGGATTGTAAAAATATGTAAATAAAAAGCAAAAGTCACCAGCTTCACACGTTTGAATGGCAAATTACATTATATAAGTCTGTTTATACAGCGGCATGTGGATATACAGTATATACAGCCTGGCATGTGTACGTGTTGCCGCCTTCTTTTTCTCTCTCATTTTCTTCTAAACTCTCTGCAACGGCACAGTTGCGTGCTAAGTCGCGCTGGGCTAAGCCATCTGGAGCCAACAGCGCTCGGAGGCCCAGGTTGAGTAACACAAACATGACACAAAAGGAAGAAGGCACCCTGCTCCAGGTTAAATGCTCCCGCAAAAACCTCCCAGAAAGGTATCCCTCAAAATCCCACAGTCCACCCGATTAGAGAGGACATTTTTGGGAAAATAAAGCAGAAGAGAATGCTAGAAATTGAGGAGCAATGAAAACAAGATTCTCTCAAGGTCCTGGACAATCTCTTTCCCAGACGAACTGTTCTTCAGGTGGTTTTTTGTTTGCAAGACAATCTGATACTAAAGATAGCTTTACAAGACCATCTGGTACTGATACAGTGGGAAAAATACGTATTGAACTATTTTTCTCAGAAAGCATATTTCAAAAGACGCTGTTGACTTGAAATTTTCACTGGATGTTAATAACAACCAAAGACATCAATATAAGCAAAGAAAACTAAACTAACTAGGGTCTGAGTTGTTCTCTTTTTTAATTAAATAACATGTCTTCAATATTGGATTATACTGTTGGAGATATATAAGGAAATACGTCTGAGAAATCTCTTATTTTTCGGTGTGCTTTTCCAGAGGTTGTGACTTTATTTTTGTGACTATTTGGTCACTGATAGTCTTACAGATCTTGCTTCTTAGTGTTTTCCTCTTACCCCATTTGCTCGTTCCTTTGGTCCTGCATTCATTTCTTCCTTATTTAGTTCCTTTCTTCATTTTTATTCGTTCATTTTTCCTTCTTTCCTTTAAACCTTCCTTCCTTTCTTCCTTCCTTCTTTGCTTCCTTCCTTTCTTCCTTCCTTCCTTCTTTCCTTCCTGCCTTTCTTCCATCCTTCCTTCCTTCTTTCCTTCATTCTTTCATTTGTTCATGCCTTCTTTCCTTTGTACCTTCCTTCCTTACTTTGTTCTTCTTTCTTTCCTTCCTACTTTCCTTTGAGCCTTCATTCATTTGGTTGTTCCTTCCATCTTTTCTTTGTTCCTTCCTTTTTCCTTCATTCATTCTTCCTTCCTAATTTCCTTTGAACATTTCTTCCTTTGTCCTTCCTTCCTTCCTTCCTTCATTCTTTCATTCATTCATTCATTCATTCATTCCTTCTTTCCTTTGTCCTTACCTTCCCTCCATACTTTCCTGTTCTTCTTTCTTTCTTTCCTACCTACTTTCCTTCGAACCTTCCTTTCTTTGTTTGTTTTTCCTTCTTTCCTTTCTTCCTACGTTCCTTTGAACCTTCCTTTGTGCCTTCTTTCTTTCCTTCATTCATTCATACATTCATTCCTATTTTCCTTTGAACATTCCTTCCTTTGTTCGTTGTCCTGATTTTCTTCCTTTTCCATCATTCATTCCTTCTTCCTTCTTTCCTTCCTACTTTCCTTTGAACCTTTCTTTGTTCCTTCGTTTATTCCTTTTTGCTTTCCTTCCTTCATTTATTCCTTCCTTCCTTCGTTTTTGTGCCTTCTTTCCATTGTCCCTTTCATTCTTACTTTGTTCCTTCTTTCCTCCTTTCCTCTCAAACTTCCTTCCTTTCTGCTTTCCTTCCTTCCTTCTTTCCTTCTTTCCTTCCTTAGTTCATACATTCCTTCCTTCTTTCCTTTGTCCCTTCTGTCTTTACTCTGTTCCTTCTTACCTTCCTACTTTCCTTTGAATCTTCCATCCTTTGTTTCGTCATTCATTCCCACCTACTTTCCTACATTCCTTTGTTCGTTCATTCCTTCCTTCTTTCTTTCCTTCTTTTCTTTCTTTCTTCTATCTTTCCATCATTCATTCATTCATTCATATATTCCTTCTTTCCTCACTTCCTTTGTTCGTTCCTTTGTTCAGGCCTTTTTTTCCTTTGTCCCTTCCTTCCTTACTTTGTCCTGCCTTCCTTCTTACTTTCATTTCATCCTTCCTTTGTTCATTCATTCCTGCTTTCCTTCCTTACTTTGTTCCTCCTTTTCTTTGTTCATTCCTTCTTTGCTTCCTTCCTTCCTTCCTTCCATTTCCTTCCTTTGTGCCTTCTTTCCTTTTTTCCCCCGAACCCCCCTTTGTTCGTTTCTTCCTTCATTTATTCATTCCCTTATTTGTCCCTTCGTTCATTCCTTGTTTCTCCCTTCCTTCTTTTGTTTGTTCCTTCTTACCTTCCTTCCTTTAAATTTATATTTAACTGTTTGTTAAATGATTAGTTCATTTACTTTCATTATTATTGTTTATGATCTAATTTTGTAGTCCATTTTTGGACTATAACCCATGTCACAATGTTTTTGAAAGTTGCTTTAAGTGGCTCTTTGTACATCCATCCAGTAATGTAAAAAAAGTACCAAAATATATTGTCTATATTTATTGAGAAATGGATAAAAACATTTCTATTTTCAAAAGGGGGTGTACTTATTTACGCTGAGCATTATATACTAGTGCGTATCCCTGCAAAACGCATGGGCCTCCTCCGCCATTTGGCTGCCAGATTCATTATCAGGTCAGGATCACAGAGCTAATTTACTGCTGAAACAAACAAAAGCTGTAAACACGCATGCAGGAACATGCAATCGGCAACAGATGCTACACATGATAAAAGAAACTCAAACACCCTGCAAGCTTAACGCGTGTGTGTCTGCGTGCTTGTGGGTGCATCTGGATGCTGATGTCATGGCTGGTCTTCTGGCCGGACACGAGTGTGTTATCAAAGCTCGTGAGAACAGAGATGACAGTCTCGTGGACAAGGAGGTGTTTGTTCCTTATCTGCCCCAGTCTTGGCCTTCAAAATCAGCTCATGTCAACAGCCGAGAGCAGTTGATGCTCCACTGCCAGCCGCTGGGGTGAAGATGAGCTGTTTTTAACTTGTTGAGATGAGCTCTGGAATGAAACAGACCTCAAGACTCTACTATACTTTTATAAATAAAAGTTGTTGATTTTTTTTTTTTTTGTGGCTCAGTGGTTAGCAATGTATCATCACAGCAACAAGGCCCCCGGTTCAAGTCCCCGCTGGACCAGTTAGTGTTTCTGTTTAGAGTTTGCAAGTGGGTTTCCTCCGGGTGCTCCGGTTTTCCCCCACAGTCCAAAGACATGCCCTAGGTGAATTGAATAAACAAAATTGGCTGGAGTGTATGAGTGTGTGTGTGAATGTGAGCGTGTATGGGTGTTTCCCAGTACTGGGTTGTGGCTGGATAGGCATCCACTTGCATAAAACACATGCAAGAGTAACTGGCGGTTCATTCCGCTGTAGCAATCCCTGATAAATCATGGACTAAGTCAAAGGAGAGCAAGTTATTTTATATACTGATGATACTGGATGATTTACAATAACAATAAGTGACACTGGCATCTATTGGCCTGACATGCATAATATATTGAGTAAACATTTGTGTGTATTTGTATGAATGATGACTAGGGCTGCTCCATATTAGAAAAATCTGCCATTGCTATGTGTTGTTTTTCTGTGACAATATCTGCTCCATTTGTGATATGAATACAATTTCACCAGATGACTTAAATAGCTCTATTTGGAAATAGTTCCTCATAATTAGTCGGGGTGAATTTGTAAGGTAGTGAATCATAATAAATAACTTACAAGCAGAGATAAATGTAATATAGCAATGATAATAGTGAATTATAGTTTTCAGGAGAGCCTAACTGTATTCAGGTACAGATATTGAATACTCTAATAAATGATCAAATAACTGGATGTTTTAAATCAGAGGTCTCAAACTGCCAGCCTGCGAGCCATTTGCGCCTCCCCACCTCCTCCTCCCTCCAGCCTGCAACCGATGTCCAAAATATATTGAAGTTCGGCCCAGCAAAACATATATTTTTGAATCACTATCATTGTTGTGCTGTCGCGTATATACTTGTGGGTTTGACCCCCCACTACTGGACATTTAAAGTATTGTACTATATATCCAGGTTAATTTTGGTTTCTTTCAGTGTGAGGTCGAGAGTAACAGACATGCAGATTATTTCTGGGGCTGATTTAAGCATTGAAAGAGATGTCCATAAGTGCTCTATTTTTACTAAAGCTCTATTTTTTGTAAATATTAAAGGGGCATTTGATCATAATTCATTTTATACCACCTGTATTTTGTTGTACAAACACTTCTTCATGGTTACATGTTTTGCTGGTGGTGTAAATATGGTAATTTTGCTAATATTCGATACAAATGGTCTCATTAATAGATTTTCCTAATATGCATGTTAAGAATTGTATAAAAAATGTGCATTAGTAAGATTTTACTACTTACTTTTCCCCTCTGTTGTAGTTTTACAAAAAAAGAAAGATATTTAGAAGAACAGTTGCCTGTAAAGTCAATAAAGTTACTCAAACTGCTGTCTCACGCTATCTGTTAAACTTTTGGTCAAGCAACAATTAATTATTATTATTATTATGTCTATTAACAAATTGCAGTATATTTATAGCAATTTAAACTACCCCTTCAATATGTACAACAAGAAATAAAAAGTAGGAGTTTGATACTCTGTGGAAGAATGTCTGAGTGCATCAATTACGCAAGATTTCCACTTTTTTTTTCCATGTGCTAGAATGTCAAAACGGCCCTCCTGTGAATTTTCAGTTACTGATAAAGCTGATTAAGCCAAAAGGTCTCTTCTGTGGCACTGCTGCACAAACAACCTTCATTCTTAAGTATATTTACTCGCAATTACATGATGAGCATTTCGTGATATGTGCTGATTTTGATGATTACCCTTGAGCTACAATCCGAATCAATCAACCGCAAGATCTGGCAACCTAATTGAATATTTACACAACTGCACCTTAAAAGCCACTCTTGGGACTTTACATTTGGGCCTGCTTTCCAGTTAGTCATCACCACACCAAAAGACCCTTAGAAACAAATAACAGCAAAACAACCGTGCGTGACGCCTTTGCAAACATCACCTGCACGCAACTCCCTAAATGCATCAGCGCAGAACTTCAACATCCACAACTTTGATCCGTACTCGTTCTTGATGATAATGAGAGCAAGCTTGGTGTGTTCGGATGAAAACCTGAGCGCCGCGTTGTAGTATAGGACTATTTTTATAAGGTGGCTTGAAGAGATGGAGCTCTTTAAAGTGATGGTGTTGCCCCGACCTCATGGCCCTGGAGGTGATGGGTGAAGATAGTCTCTATATGCGTCTTTTAACATCAGCATTACCTCATCTGCAGAGCACACAGCAAGACCATACTGTTTATGTTACGGCTGTTTATTGTGCTATAGAGCCAATGAGAAACCTATGGTGGGTCACTGAACTAGAAGAGCTATGTATGGGTCAGGGTTAAAGTTAATGGAAACCATAACAACTCAACAAGAGTGTTTAATCAAAAGAGAGAGAGAGAGAGAGAGAGAGAGAGAGAGAGAGAGAGAGAGAGAGAGAGAGAGAGAGAGAGAGAACAATAATCTGTGAAAGGATTACACTAAAATACAAAATATATATTTTTGGGGGGGTTAAAATTAAAGAAAGTAAAATGAAATTATGAAATTTTGAAAATAAATATATGTTGTTATTATTATTATATATTATTGTTCATTGTTAGCCTATTAAAGCCACTGCTTTAACTGATAAGATTAAAATTAAGTTTAAGAAAATTTGCCTTAAAAAGTAACAAAACTAGACAACTGAAAACAACAACTTCGGTTCATTCTGAAAACGTAGCCCTATATACATTTCTGGAGATCGTGAATTATGTAGCCAGAGGAACGTATGACTGCATTTTGTCCTTAAAATGAACACTGCAGGGTGGTATGCTGTTCCTTTTCATACTCATCAGCTGACCAATTACCTCCGTATAGATGGCTTTACCGCTGTAACCACTTTGTCTCGTTAGCTCGCCATGTACGTCGGTGGACTTGAGATGAGTTGACCACGACGACAGGGTTCAAATCTGGTTAAAAACAGTTCCAATAAGCAGGTAAGACAAAAACAGAAACCAAAAAACTAAATAAACAAGTAAATAACAGGGTGAGAATGTGGTGAAACCTGAAAACATGGTAAAAATCAGGCAAGGGCTCTTCTTTTTCTGGATTGCTTTTTAATACTATCGGTTGGGCTTAGGGTAGTGGGGGGGGTGCTGGACAATCAGTGCTTTTGAAAACACTATTGGTTGGGTTTAGGGAAGGAGGAGGGTGGGTCAGTCTCTGGTGGATTTACGTGAGAACAGCAGGTGCGAAAAGCACTCGAAAGGGACATTTGAGATCTGAAAAAGTGTACACAGCGGCCTCTGGTGGATTTGCGAAAACAAAAACTGCAAAAAAAAATAAATAAATAAAAAACATAGCTCCTAGGACAATTTTGACACTCTCCAGAAATCTATAAAGCGGTACGTTTTCAGAATCAACAATGACACCAGAAGTCATAGAATAGAATAGAATAGAATAGAATAGAATAGAATAGAATACAATAGAATACAATACAATAGAATACAATACAATACAATACAATACAATGCAATACAATGGAATGGAGTAGAGTGTGATCCAAACAAAAATTAAAAATGAATCACTTTCACTATGCATGCCAATTAAAAAGACTTTACATATACAATGAATAAGCACTCATATTATACATCAATTGAATAAAGTGTACTGCGCAGTATGGTGCTGTAAGTCTCACCTCCGAAATTAAAGAGCCAATCACTAATTATTGAAGTGATTGCACCATTACAGCTGCTGTTTAAAGCTCTGGATACAAAAGAAACAGTGGGTGATCTGAGAAATGTGCTAAGGAATTCTGGTCAATCATGAAACTTTTCCTCTTATTGCCTCACAGCAAGAAAGTTGCTGGTTCGAACCTCGGCTGGGTCAGTTGGCATTTCTGTGTGGAATGTGCATGTGCTCCCTGCGTTCGCGTAGGTTTCCTATTAGCCATACATCCATTACTCGTCTGCCGAGGGTGCAGAATGCTGCCGCTCGTTTGCTGACGGGGACATTAAAACAGAAGCACATTACACCCATTCTGGCTTTTCTTCATTGGCTTCCTGTACAGTTTAGGATACATGAGATTCTAGTATTGGTGTTTAAATGCCTAAATGGACTAGCACCAAGATACTTATCCTCATTAATCCAATTGTACACTCCATCAAGGGCACTTCGATGTGCAAGGTTAAAAACCAGGGGGGACCGTGCCTTTGCAGCAGTGGCCCCCAAACTTTGGAATAATTTGCCTCTCCATGTTAGGCAGGCAGAAACCCTTTCTGTTTTTAAATCTGCTCTTAAAACCCATTTTTACTCTTTGGCTTTTAATTCCATATGAGAGTCATGTGTCTGTTGTATTTGTCGTTTGTTTTAGATGGTGTATGTGTGTACAGCACTTTGGTAAGCACTTGTTGTTTTTAAAAAGCGCATCATAAATAAACTTTGACTTGACTTTGAAGTGTGAATGAGTGTGTATGGATGTTTCCCAGAGATGGGTTGCAGCTGGAAGGGCATCCGCTGCGTAAAACATATGCTGGATAAGTTGGCAGTTCATTCCACTGTGGCGATCCCAGGTTAATAAAGGGACTAAGCCGAAAAGAAAATGAATGAATGAATGAATGAAGCCTGAGAAACAGCTTTGAGAGATTAAAAGTCTGAGAGGCTTTTCGGCGTGAGATGACTTGAAGTGGGCATGAAAGGAAGTTAAGATTGTTCTTTTTTCTGCTATTGTGACATACATTCACTTGAAATGATCCTGAAATGAGAAGAAAATGTACAGTAGGGCGGTGCATGATTTTTTCCTTTGAGAAATGATTGGATTGTTTGAATATGGGCGTTGCTAACAAAATTAAGGAAGATTGACGAATGGATGAAGGCAAAGCAGACAGGAGACTTGGCCAGATAGCCCCGCCCTAAAGGCATTCCATGTGACTAGAATTGAACGAAAGTAATTTTGGAGAGGGGGAGAAGGTTATGATATTTGATTAAAGATTCTGAGGGCACAGACACATCCAGGGTTGCCAGGTTTTCACAACAAAACTACACTGAAAAAAATTATTCAAAGATGATTGCTTGGATTTACTCAATTTTTTTACATTAAGTGGTTGTAAACAATTTATTTGGGCTGAATTTAAACAAACAAATTAAGTTGAACATTGCTCAGTTTAATTTGTTTGTTTAAATTCAACACAAATAAATTGTTTGCAACAGTTTTGCATGCAACACTTTTTTCAGTGTAGCGCAATCGTCATTCAAACTAGCCCAAAAATAAGCCAAATCCCTAAACAAAAAAATGTGGCATTCTTATATGGGAAAATTTATATGGGAAAATAGATATTTTACATTACTGAAAGCATTATACAGGCTCTTCTTCTGTCTTTTTTTAATGGAGTTAAAATGGGGGAGGAGGTCATTGATGTAGGATTTTAACACGTGGAATAGAAAAACATTCTACGGTCACAGATCAAAATTATGCCAATCACGCTGGAAAACCACAGACCTGGCAACACTGGATACATCATTTATAACAAGCTCTGCTATACACATAGGAATAAGAAGAGCACATTTTAAAATAGTGGTCCAGTGGTTAAAATGTACTAACATGAACAAAACAATTAATAATACATTTATTACAGTATTATTTCATCTTTGTTAATTCTGGTTAATGTTATTTAAGTTACTCGCTGTGCCTCAACTAATGTTAATAAGCACAATTTTGTATTTTAATACTGCATAAGTTGATGTTGAACTATGATCAATTAATGCTTAATACGATTATTCATTCTTAGATAATGTAAGTAAATATATTTACTAACGTAAACAACTAGTTAGGGGCCGATCACACCGAGCGCGCCTTTACGTGCTAAAAACGCGAGGCACTTCACTGCCTTTTTTTTTTGTTGACAAGAAGCTCCACAGCTCCGCATAACTCAAAACAGCAACCACAAGTCTCTCCTCCATCTTCAAAAGTTTCCGTAGTCGTCTTATCAACACAAGCATTGCAGGCGCCTCAACGGAAACCCCGCCTCTGCTTTCATTTGATTGGAGAATGAAAAAGAGGCGACTGACGTACTGCGCTTTTTCCGCTCAGAGTTGACTTTTTTTCCAACTAAGACTGATGGAAACTGTTCATTTCGTTCACATCACCCAGAGTCTTTGATTAATCTTTTTTATGAATGTGAACATTCCAAAAAATTTTGGGAAGATCTATCAATGTATGTCCAAAAAAAAATCAGGTTTTAGTTGTAATTCGACCCCCAAA
Organism: Danio aesculapii; assembly: GCF_903798145.1. NCBI lineage: Eukaryota > Metazoa > Chordata > Actinopteri > Cypriniformes > Danionidae > Danio > Danio aesculapii. Next base: position 39,886,472 of record NC_079445.1, on the reverse strand, counting down.
GATGTCATTTTTTATTTTGTTTCAAACAATTTATTCGTGGAATTTATAATGAATCTTTTGATTTTATTTGGTAAATTTCATGTTCATAAATGCAGATTAAATAACTCTAAACCTTGTTTAAAGGTTGCTATTATAGATTTTCATTTGTATATAGAATCGCTCTAATATATTAATAGCGAAAAATGTAAAAATACTATTATAGTGGCAAAGGAGCTGATGCTAATTGACTAGTAAACTTGCTGTCATTTGGATAGGTTAAAATAATTTCATTGTAAAGATCTCTATGTTGAATTCTTTTTGTATTTACTTAAACAAAAAAATTAATTACATAAATTATTTTGTGTTGTTGGTTACGTTTGTATTTTTGGATGTCATGTAGTTTTTCCAACTACGAGCGCACAGCACACAAGGGCAAAAATGCGAGGCGCAGCAGGCAGTTAAAACGCAAGGCGCATTTTAATATACAACACCAACACAGACTATATATCACTTTACTATAAAAAATGTTCATAAGTCACTTTTTCAAACTTTTTATGGTTAAAAGTTGTTAGACGAAAGATCAAGCTCCCATAATGCAATTCAAAAGCAGAAATAAACAGGGAAAAATAAAAGAATACAGAAAACTGTTCATTTATGATTATTTTTTACAGTGTAAAAGTTTACAAAACATAAGCAGCGCGCAAAACGCTCACGGCCGTTAGTAAACCGTTCAAAAAGGCGCCCCTCAATGCATAAATCACATTCGGTGTGATCAGTTCCTAATACATTCATTACAGTTTTAATTCATCTTGGTTAATTCTAGTTAATGTTATTTAAGTTAGTTCATGTTAACTCACTGTGCATTAACTAATGTTAAGAAGCACAATTTTGGAATTTAATTATACACTATGAACTATGAATAATTAATACTTTGCAAGATTAAAATGCATTAAAGGGCACCTATAATGAAAATCCTCTTTCATAAGCTGTTTGGACAGAACTGTGTGTAGGTATAGTGTGTCCACAGTTATACTGGAGTAATAGAAACACAATAAGTCTCTTCTTTTAAAAATAGGATTCAAATCCCTCCTATTTTGAGGACGACCGCAACATGATGTAAGAGTGCAGTTTCCCCGCCCACCGAATTGATTGACAGCCAGGTATTAACATGTCTCGGTAGTAACACGTATAATCATATCAACAAAACAGGACGTGCGCAAAGCAACGGCGATTAAAGGATCTGTTCAGCTCTCTGTGATCATCAATCATCGTTAAATGTGATCAAGAATGAGTTTTACAAGTTTA
>NC_079445.1:39877688-39880188 GCF_903798145.1 Danio aesculapii | reverse complement strand
AAACAGATCTTCATGCTTGACCGTCTTTATCTCACCAGGTTTCCAGTGGTCAGGATGCTCAGATAACATTGCATATGGGGTTGCTTTCTCCCAATCCTTCGTGGACATCAGGGAACGGAGTAAAGGACAGTCATCCAACAGAGCCCTAATGAACCTTCATAACAATGAAGCAGGAAGAAAAGTAAGAAACAATGCAAACACGGCTGTTACTAAACTCTTTATATATATATTTTTTTAAGCGGTGCTAAACAGAGCTGCTTTAACCACTTTAGGTGCTACATAGAACCTATGAAGAACCTGTAATTGTCCTCCTGTGTTTTTTGGGAGGTAGTTAAAATGCAAGGGGCACCAAAGCCCCCTGTCTCTGCAGGGTGTTTTCACACCTCTAGTTTGGAAAAAGTCAGGAAAGTGGGTGTGTCCAGCTCTGTTTAGGTGGGAGTGTCGGAGGAGGGAAAGAGGGAACGTTTTGGATAAAAATGGGAGTTTCAGTTTGGGCACGTGCTGAATTTCACAGAGGCAAAACAAACACACAGACGCAGGAGAGAGAAAGTGACTGTGTTTACATGGACATCAGTAATTGAACTATTTGACAAATCATTAGATTGTCGACTTTTGCAGTTTGGCACTTTCACTTTCATGCATGCCCCCCGAGACAAACCAGATATTGCAAAGGCCTACAAGGAACTGCAGGAAAAGTGTAGTTTTAATGGAATGTTTGATACTGCATGGCGAATGGGAGATAAAAAAAACCCCTCTGCATTTCTCGGTAACTTAGATGCACTCGGTAGATAGCATCAGAAAGCAGTCTATGTATAGACTATCCTGTCACAAAATGCGGCAAAAATCCTACACGACGGTAATAGTTTGATTGCAGGGTTTACATGTTTACGCTCAGATAGCAGCATTTACAGCGGATCTTTCAGCCCATAATATTGTAGTGATATTAACGTACTGTAAACTTAGTAACTTAGAAATAATTTTGACTAAAGTATGTCTTTAAACACCGAAAGAGTTCTGCTGACGATACGAACTAACTTTGCCATCTGAATAAACAAACAAAGTCCACTGATCACACACACTTACCAAATCTATAGAGACAGAACAATCAACACCAACTGGAGCCGCGTATTTTTAAAAAAGAGACGAGTGGAAAATCAGGATTTCACCATTTCCAGATGTGGAAAGCTCTCGGGTAAAAAATGTTCCTTACAAACGTATTTCTGTCGCGTGCACTGTAGTTCACACATGAGTCCAGCTCTCATAGAGGGAAAATGAAAACAACCTTCGTTGCAGCACATTTAAAAACGCAACACGACCCATGTCTACAAAAAATTCTTGTACTTCCTCTTGTTTTGGCAACACAACGTGGCGTCTCTCTGCTGTCTGAACACTGTAAGAGGTAAAAACAGTCTTCGAAGCTATCATGCATATTAATGAAGTTATGATTGGTCTGAACCACGTCTTTCTCATGAATCAATGCTACACACTCAGAGACTTCTCGATGCACTCGCAGTTACAGACGTCCGCTCTCCACGCTGGAATACACGCAAGGATCTAATCGGTGTGACGCAGCTTCAAAAATTAGTTTCAAACTGGTAAAACAAATTTGCTCGAAATAACACAAAAACAACCAATTTTCACTTTTTAGTGAAATATATGTGTCCTAATAGTGTTTATAGCAGCGTGTTTTGGTGTTTCGTGACCCTTAAAGCACTGTAGTCAACATTTAAAGTGAATCAAAAATGTTTATCAAAACTGTTCTAAGACAAGAATGGGTGTTTTTCAATAGTTTTAGGACAACTTTGATGTAAAGTGGTGATTCACTTCCAATGTTAACTGCCTTGTAATCATAGGGGAACCACTTTAAGTCCTATTTGATTTGTTTGAGTGTATATCATGCTATAAATTGCACCTCAAAGGAACACTTCACTTAAAAAGGATCTTTTTACATCTCTCATAGTGTTAAACAGTTGAGTTTTACCATTTTTGAATTAATTCAGTCAATCTCTGTGTCTGGTGGGAACCATTTTACTCTAGTTTAGCATAGATCATTGAATCAGATTAGACCATTAGCATCCTGCTAAATATCAAAAAAGTTACAGTGTGTACTAAGGCAGACAGAAAATGAAAGGTAACTATTTTCTAGCTCTGTTCACGCATATCCGCCATTAGCGGCATGAGTGCCACACGTTCACGACACGTGCACACGAAACAGTCACAGTCGCGGCAAAATCAAATGCTGAACTGAAACTTCTGAAAAATCCTGAACTGAAAATCCTGAATCAATACTGGAGTTTCTTTTGCATGCTGGAGGAAGGTCAACACCATAGCTGAAGTATTTCTGTTAGACAGGAAATGTTGTGTTTTAAAACTATTTTAGCTTCACACAGAGCTGATGCAGATGTTGTTGTTACAAATGGGTTAATGGGTTATATGCACAGAAGTGTTGTTCAGCCACTGAAATCTTCTGGCGATAGACTGATGTGATGTGTTTTCAGTT
>NC_079445.1:39865188-39872688 GCF_903798145.1 Danio aesculapii | reverse complement strand
TTATGAATAAAGTTGTTGCGAGTTTAATGAGCGAGTTTGAGCCACTTGTACATTAAAGAAGCATTTAGAAAAAAACAAAACATCAGCAAAGAAACTCGATAGAGAGGAATATAAACACCTACTGCCAGCTACCGTTTCTGAAGTGTAATTGCAGAGCAACACAAACAGCATGCAGAAGTATAAATCCTCGGCAACACTTAAGGCATGCACCATGGATCACGCTGATCACTCGACGCAGAACTAACAACCAGGTTTAAAAACATCCCTTTTTAAAAACATTTTAATAATAAAAAATGAAATGAACCCAAACTTTTGAACAGCAGTCAACACGGTCATCATAAAATAACCAGGTTAACCCAACCTACTACCACAAAAATAAGACTGTCCACATATTATTCATCTTCAGGGTGTGATGGAGCAGGGCAGTGCCAGTCTACCAATCCCACAGCTGCCCAGCGACACACCGGCTGAACACAGAGAGAGTCATGCCTTCATGCCAAGAACAATAAATATTTATAGAAACTATTCATGGAATAATGGCAGGAATGAAGGATGTCGGACGTGCATAAATGCGGTTTGGTGCTGCAACAAAGCAGCCCCAAGATGACTTTCATAAACACCACTTTGCTGAGCTGTTGCCCAATGGCTTTTTCTATTCAATTCCATGTTTTTTAATCACATAAATTTAATATTCCCAAATCATGGAAGATTCTTGCTCACATAAATAGCATTTATTTGATCTACAATACATTTATATATATTGTGGAAATATATTACAAATCAAATGACTTTATTTTAATATATTTTAAATGATAACAAACCTAAATTTTTACACTGAAAAAAAAAATATTCATTGTATTTACTACATTTTTTAAGGCAACTGATTGCAAACAGTTTATATTTAATAAATTTAAACGATAAAATACATTACTGAACTTAATTTGATTGTTTAAATTCAGCCCATAAAAATAGTTTGCAACCAGTTACCTTAAAACATTTAGTAAATACAATGAGTCATGTTTTTCAGTGCAGTAGTGTATCATTGCTCTAGTTTTTAGTATCACATTATCATTTCAAATTTTTCGAATACACTAATTTGATGCTAAAAGTTCAATTTCGTGATGAAATAAATAAATAAACAAACAAACAAACATTACTACCTGTAATACTGATGAAATATGCCATTTATCATATAACCCATACATTAATATTCATTGCATTCATAACTTAAATTAAAAGAAAAATAAAAACAAAGTGAACATTTTCAGATATTTTTAAAATTAGGATGTTTAGACTAGAACTTTTTTTTTTTTTTTGCAATAATTCATGTTGATCCACATTGCTTACCAACGCAAAAATTATGATTTTACTTGTATCGAGAAATATAACTCTGCTCTAATGCAAAAAAAACAACAACCCATGCCTGTTCCACTCCACCCTTGCTGTAGGTTACTACTGTCTACTTTAGCAAAGGCCCTTCTTAGCCATCATAACAGTGAAATGGGTATAGATTACACCCTCCGGTTCACTTCTGACATGTTTTATGAGTAATTTACATTGCAAATGTCATCGCACCACCTCTGGCTTTTATTTTTCAATTCTGGAAAACTAAGAGCTTGCACATTTCAATTTGAAAACCACCCCATATCTTTTTTTTATAAACTTGCATAGTCTTAAAGGGTTTTTTTGTTTAGTTTTGTTTTTAATGCAACGAAAAAAACTTTTTTGGTTACCCACAAAGAACATTTCATTTAAAACAAAAACAAACAAAAAACTAAACATTTTTATGGTGTGAAAAACACTTTTTTAAATATGTAATAAAAGAAAAAAGAAAAAAAATAATAAATAAATAAAATAAAATAAAATAAAATAAAATAAAATAAAATAAAATAAAATATAAATTTAATAAAATAAAAAATAAAGTAAAGTAAAATAAAATTAAAAATAAATAAAATTAAATAAAATTAAATTAAACTAAATTAAAAAATTAAAAATAAAATAAAATAATTTTTTTGTGGTATGTTTAAGCCAAGCATTTTTATACACATTTCAATTTTGACTTTTATTTTTGGATGGGGAGGAGGCAATTTTTCAGTCTTAGGACAAGAAATATTTCAAAGTACACTTTTAAACATCTTTTTTTTTTTTGTAGTACTTTTATCAATTCATAAATACACCAAACCTTTTTCATCCATATTCTTAGGAGGTTTTTAAAGAGGAATGAGGAATATTTTTATACATATTAACCCTAACACCAACAAAAAAATATGTCTCTGGTATTTTGATCCTGACTTCCTGTTAATTCTACTCATTTGAAAAGAGTTTTGAACTCAGTGTTGAAGGTAATGAGTTAATTAAATACCTCATTACTTTAACTTAAATAGAGTAAGATCACAGTACTCATATAGATTAGATATTTAACTCAAATGATTTGTAGCAATCAGTTTCCTCAAACGATTTGAGTTGCCTTAACTTAATGGGTTTTACAGTACTCAGTTGGTTTGAGTTGTCTTCATTTAAAGGGATTTACTGCGCTCAAATTGCTTCATTTACTCAAATGGAGTAAGTTCACAGTACTCATTAGGACTAAACGGTTTGAGTTACCTTAACTTACTGGGTTTTCCAGTGTATATATAGAAAATTGACTCATTTTTATGAATTATGTTATATATTATATGATTTGGTTTGTTCGAAAATGTAAGATTTTTAAAAAGAGGCGTGGCACCAAACCCCTCCCCTAAATCTAACTGACTTTAGGGGAGGAGCAAATCACACTAAAACATATGAATGAAATCGTACAAAAGTCATTAAATAAAGTAAAACGTTAGGGATTGTGTTGGTAATACAAAACAGTTTTGCAATTTCTAAAATAATTGATGAACTGGGGAAGTATAATATAGTAATGACTAGTAGTTATTCTTTTTGTAGCTTTACGCTTAAAGGTCCCATGAAGTGCTTTGAAATGTGCATTTTTTTTTATTCAATGTTTGACAATCTCAATTGAAAAACAGAGTAGGGCGGGACATCAAATAGCTCCTCCCCTTCAAATAAAACAGCCAACATTTTGTTTTATCACAGCTCTGCCAGTGAGAGTGGTTGAGCTCAAGCGCATTAAATGAAAAGCCTCTTAAAGGGGGCGGGGCCTGTCAGGGAGAGCATTTGATTGGTCAAGATTTGATGAGAAACTGTAGTATGGTGACTTGAACAAACACATTGATCCACAGGTGTAAGTGAAAAACTGCCAGCTTTACATATTTTTAATCAGTTTTATATCTTATAAACGCAAGTGTTGCCACTGTTTTGTACCACACTAGCTTACAGATCTCCTTGTAGACTAACATACTGATACTAACATCTAAAAAACCTTATTATAATTTCAGTGGACCTTTAAATGTTGAATACAGAAGCTTTATTTTTTTAAGAGTAAAGTCTCCTTTCATATTCCTCCGTCATGCTGATGTCTGTTAGTAATAAGGGGCAGGAAGAGGTGGTTTGAGAAGAGGAGGGTTCGTCTTTTATTGTGCACCGGGATATTAAAGCAGGAGGCATTTCTGTGGAGAAATCCTCATAATATCCAGCACATCCTGTGTTTGTGGAAGTGGAGATATTGAGGTATTAAACACAACTGCTTTTGTTCACCGCCATGTCGTGCTGAAATACATACTTCACATGTACGCCAGTAAAAACTGTTCAGAAATAACCTGTTGTACAGATTTACATGCTAATAATGCTTCATTTGAAAATACATTTACAAGAATTTAAATATATAGTTTATTTGGTGGCTGTGACTCCAAAATTCATAATAATTTGTGCATCATATTTTAAGTTTCTATTCCTTGTCATCTTAAATAAATCCCTAAAAACTGAACAACTAATATATTATCCTCTCTTGTTTCAGCATGTTACGCTTCTATTACTATTTAGGGTTGTTGAATGCTTGATTCTGATTGGTTGACAACTTTTTAAAGTGTGCCACTATTTTCAAAATCAAGGCACAAGTAAATGTAGGATGAATTCAGGTCAATTGGGATACATCTTGCCATTGACTGGTTTCAATTTACTAAAACGTCTTTGTTAAGCTGCTTTGACACAACCTACATTGTAAAAGCGCTATAGAAATAAAGATGAATTGAATTGAATTGAATTGAGATGACCAAGGAAAAGTTTCCCAATTGACCTTAATTCATTGAAACATTCAAAACACACTTTAAACATCTTTTATTGTATCTCTTCATCCATTCAAAAGTTCCCATTGAAGTCCTATTGGTGTGGTAACTGGTATAAGCAGGATAATTAAGTAAGGTCCATAGAACTATAAGAAAATAATGCACACTCGAAGTTATTTTATTATTTTCTAAATGACCCGTAGTCAATTATTCCCTATGTAAATGAGGTGAGCACAAAGCTAAAACCAGTTAACATGTTTATTTATTTACGATGCATTTATAAAACAGCCTGTGTTTGTGGAAGTGGAGATATTGAAGCATTGAAGGGGTGGTCCACTATGATATTATATTTTAAACTTTAGTTGCTGTGTGAACATAAATAACATCTCTGAATGTCATACGCTCAAAGTTCAATGCAAAGGGAGACATTGGCTTTTACCAAGTTAGCTTAGCAAAGCCTACAGCGAACAAATTTGGAGACTACAAAAAATACATCCGGGTAAATGAGATCATAAACACTTCAGGTTACATGCATTCCCCACACGCATACACCCTGCACAGCGAAGGGGCGTGGCCAGAGGCACTGTAATGTTTTAGCAGAGAAACTTAAAATGGCGTCCAAACGCTGCTATTTCCACAGAGCTTGTTCTGTTTCTGTATTTGGGCTTCCAAAGGACACGACACAAAGACAGAAGTGCTTACAGCTTAATTTTAATTAAGTTTCAAAGAAAAGATACAGCTAACCTTTGACAAAGGACAGCATCCAGAATCTCTCCTAGTTCAGTGCTGGATTCGGCTAAAAACTTCTCCAACCGTCGAAGCTCTGGATTGTGAGCCACAACCTGTAAGTATTTATATTTGTTAAAATTGATCAACGACAAGCAGTTTCTAGTATTAACGGTATGTTGTAGCGAGGACGTAAACAAGGATGTAAACAATGGGAAATGCTGTTTGGCACCACTAACAATTTGGCTACAAATTCATATTTATCAGTCAAATCGCTGTAAACACACAATCTTCACCAGCGCGTGCAGTGTTTCTCTATGCGAACGCTTTCAGTGTCTCTATGCGTGTCTGTCTATGCAGATGTTTTCCATGCGTTCCACATCTCAAATAACAAACTCGCAAAAGATATGCGAACGTTTCATACTACTTACACATGCTTATTCCGAACAGATGTGAAAGACACTAGTCAGATTTTCTTTTAGAGAGCTTGAAGTGCGCTCAGGTGTGTGCTCTTCCTTTTCTGTCTGATTCAAGCAGCTAATGCTGCTAACAGCTGCTCTGACTGACTGTTTACACAGCGCTAACACGCATGTGGTGATTTGGAGCCGATCCGCAAATCACAGCACATTATGTTAGCTGACCAATCAGAGCCTCTTGAGGACAGGCCTTTCAGAGAAACTAGGAAATATGACAGTCGTTTTCATGTTAGCTGAGTAGCTGTATATAATCAAAGTAAGATATATTAAAAAAAAAAGGATGTGATTTTCTACAAGTAAAGCATGAGCACACATTACTTTGCATCTTATAAACACAACCAAGTCGTAAAAATACACTGTGGACCACCCCTTTAAACACTGCTTTTAATTACCACTATAAACATACCAGCCAACATTTGTCTCTGAAATTCCGGGAGAATGGGTGGTGTGTGTTTATCTGAATAAACAGCTGAAAACTGGGTTAGTATCTGTACTGTGGTGTTAGTAACTGTACTATGAACTAAGTTTTGGAGATGGCAGCTCTAATCGGATACTACACCAAAGTCAGCAATCCGGGGGTGTTACAGACTGTACCAAAAAGCTGAGGACCGGGCCGGGGTGAAATTACGGGAGTTTTTCGAGAAAATTAACAAAATGGGAGGATAGTGTTGGCAGGTATGACTATAAATGAAATACATACTTGACATGTACAGCAATAAACAAATAACCAGTTGTTCAGATCTACATGCTAACCGCAATGCATCATTAGAAAATAGGTTTATTTGGGGGTTGTGACATCAAAACGTAATAATTTGCACATCATATTTTAAGTTTTTATCTTTTGTCACAGTTGTCATCTTAAATAAATTATTAAAAACCGAAAGACTAATAAATTATCCTCTCAAGTTTCAGCTTGTTACACTTCTATTTCTATTCATACAACAGGATTGTTAAACATTTGATTCTAATTGGCTGCACAACTTTCTAAAGAGTGCCAATATTTTCATATAAAGGCACAGCTAAAGTAATTTTTGTCTAAAGGTGTTTTTAAGTCTAAAAGGCAGGAAAACATTCAAAACACACTTTTAAACATCTTTTCTATAGCACTTTGTCACTTCGTACACTCACTTGACGTCCTGTTGGTGTTCTTTAGGTGTAGTAACTGTGGTTGAAGCAGAATTAACTCTGGTCTGTTGAATTATTAGAAAATAATGGACAAGCAAGGTTATTTTAATATTTGTAAAAAAATCAATCAACTATTCCCTACATCAGTGTTTCCCAACCCTGTTCCTGAAGGCACACCAACAGTACACATTTTCGACCTCTCCCTAATCAAACACACCTGAATCAACTCATCAGAAGATTAGAAGAGACTCCAAAACCTGAAGTTAATGGGTCAGATAAGGGAGACATTCAAAATATGTACTGTCGGTGTGCCTCCAGGAACAGGGTTGGGAAACACTGCCCTACGTAAATGAGTAGAGAACGCATTTTTATATAATTTTTGGTGTCAAGACGTCCTGTAAATGTAAATTTACACATGCAGCAGCTTAAAAGTCAGATGAAATGAAAATAAAGTTTTTTAGATGTTATTGTCAGGCTTGTTTTAAGGATATCTATAAGCTAGTGTGCTCCAAAACAGTGACAAAATTTACATTTAGACGATATAAACATGTAAGGCTCAGTCACTTCCGCCTAAATGGATCAACTTTTTTCATGTCACCTAATACAACTCATCACATTTCGACCAATCAAATGCTCTCTAGTGTCTGACATGCCCTGCTCCCTTCAAGACGCCTCTCAGTTGATGCGCTTGAGCTCAACCACTCGCACCGGCAGAGCACTGATAAAACAAAACGCTATTGGCTGTTTATTAAAAGGTGAAAAAAAAGATGCACTATGCCCCCCCCCTTCTTCTCATGTTTCGGTTGAGATTAATGTCAAACATCGAATAAAAATGCCCATTTCAAGGGAACTTTAATGTACTTACATGTGGAAGAGGCAACAATAAATGTAAAACCAGTTAACGCATTCACGACCACATGCATTTTATGTTTATTTATTTATGTTAAAGGTTAAAAGTACACATAGACTCACTAATGTGGATATTATTTAAAGGTAACTTCTGTTTA
>NC_079445.1:39787688-39860188 GCF_903798145.1 Danio aesculapii | reverse complement strand
AATAGAGCACCTTTGGGATGTATTGGAATGGGAGATTCGCATCATGGATGTGCAGCTGATAAATCTGCAACAACTGCAGGATGCCATCATGTCAATATGGAGCAAAATCTCTGAGGAATATTTCCAGCACCTTGTTGAATCTATGCCATGAAGAATTAAGGCAGTTCTGAAGGCAAAAGTGGGTCCAGCTCGATACTAGTAAGGTGTACCTAATAAAGTGGCCAGTGAATGTTCTATAATATTCTATACTATACAAAAACAAAACAGCTGATAGAATATAACAAATTACGTAAGTATAAAGTTAACCACACTTGCTAAAAGCAATGGAAAAGTTTAAAAGCACACCTGGAAAGTGCTGAAATTTGACTGATGTTTGATGTGTACAAAACCCAGAGGAATCCAGCAGTGACTTAACTAATCCTTCATTTTAGTTTATTATGTCACGCCATCCTCTCTCATGGCGTTCAGATACATGTGTCGCTTCTATGGGCCGCTTCTTTCAGTCGCCAGCAAGCACATAAATACCCCTCAGGTGTGCAGAGTTGCCCCATCCATCCATAAACCCTGAGCTTATCTGTTGACAAGCTGTCCCATCTGCTCTCCGTCCTATGGCCATATCACCAATGCATGTCCAAACTACTGATATACCAGCATGCAGGTGTAAAAACTGCATTTCTGAGGTTGATGGATTAAACACGGGGCCTGTTTACGGCCAGATCCTCTTTTATTATTTCGGTATTCGTGATCTCATGACAGTCTCTCTACACCTGTGTCCCGATCACAGGATCTGGCACACATAGAAACGCACCTCCATAGATTTAGTAATTGCATCACCGCTGAGATATGTGGGTACAGATTTAGATTTCTTGGGCAGTGGAGGGATTGCGTCAGGCTGGAAGGTCAAAAGTGATCGAGAATTAAATATTTTTATTATTACTCAAATATTTCCCCAAGTGATGTTTAACAGAGAAAGGAGATTTTCACAGTATTTTCTATACTATTATTTATTCTGGTGAAAGTCTTGTTACGTTTAGTTTGGATGAAATAAAAGCGGTATTAATTATTTTTTTTTTTTACTATTTTTAATGTCAATATTATTAGCCACCTTAATATTTTTTGATTGGCTACAGAACAAATGACTGTTGTCCAATGCCCGGTTGTCCAATGACTTGCCTCGTCTTTAAATGTCACTTTAAGCTGAATACTATCTTGCGAAATAAGTAGAAAAATATTACGTACAGGTCATCATGTCTATGTCAAAATTAATATTATTAGAAAATGTTATTAAAAGTAATATGCGTAAAATACAGTTTAAGTCAGAATTATTAGCCCCCCTTGGATTTTCTCTTTTCTTTTTTAAATATTTCCCGAACGATGTTTAACAGAGCAAGGAAATTTTCACAGTATGTCTGATAATATTTTTTCTTCTGGAGAAAGACTCGTTTGTTTTATTCTGGCTAGAATAAAAGCAGATTTTAATTTTTTTAATCCATTTTAAGGTCAAAATTATTAGCCCCTTTAAGCTATTTTTTTCTGATAGTCTACAGAACAAACCATCGTTATACAATAACTTGCCTAATTACCCTAACCTGCCTAATTAACCTAATTAACTTAGTTAAGCCTTTAAATGTCATTTTGAGCTGTATAGAAGTGTCTTGAAAAATATCTAGTCAAATATTATTTACTGTCATTATGGCAAAGATAAAATAAATCAGTTATTAGAAATGAGTTATTAAAACTATTATGCTTATAAATGTGTTGAAAAAATCTTTAGGTTAAACAGAAATGGGGGAAAAAATAAACGGGGGCTTATAATTCAGGGGTGCTAATAATTCTGACTTCAACTGTATGCTCCTTAAAAAAAAATCTCTGTTGAACAGCACTTGGGAAATATTTGTTTTTTAAGAATCGAAAATTTCAAGGGAGGGCTAATAATGTTGACTTCAAATATATACATTGCTCAGCCTAAACGACAAGACTCCTTTTTCAAAATGAATATTATATCTACACTCACCGGCCACTTTATTAGATACACCTGGCCAACTGCTCGTTAACAAATTCACCAATCACATGGCAGCAACTCAATGCATTTAGGCATGTAGACATGGTCAAGACGATCTGCTGCAGTTCAAACTGAGCATCAGAATGGGGAAGAAAGGTGATTTAAGTGACTTTGAACGTGGCATGGTTGTTGGTGCCAGGCGGACTGGTGTATTTCAGAAACTGCTGATCTACTGGGATTTTCACGCACAACCATCTCTTAGGGTTTACAGAGAATGGTCTGAAAACAAGAAAATATCCAGTGAGCGGCAGTTCTGTGGGTGCAAATGCCTTGTTGATGCCAGAGGTCAGAGGAGAGTGGCCAGACTGGTTCCAGCTGATAGAAAGGCAATAGATACTCAAATAAGCACTCGTTACAACTGAGGTCCGCAGAAGAGCATTTCTCAACACAAAACACATCCAACCTTGAAGCAGATGGGCTACAGCAGCAGAAGACCACACCGGGTGCCACTCCTGTCAGCTAAGAACAGGAAACTGATGCTACAGTTCACACAGGCTCACCAAAATTGGACAATAGAGCACCTATGGGGTGTGGTGGAATGGGAGCTTCGCATCATGGATGTGCAGCCGACAAATCTATAGCAACTGCTGGATGCTATCTTGGACCAAAATCTGAGGAGAATTTCCAGTACCTTGAATCTATGCCACAAAGGATTAAGACAGTTCAGAAGCATAAAGGGGGTCCAACCCGGTACTAGTAAGGTGTACCTAATAAAGTGGCCGGTGAGTCTATATCTACTCCTTGAACATGCTTAATATCTTTGGTGCATTTAAGTGAAATAGTTATATCCAATAACTAGTCTTTGGTCACCTAACTTCTTAAGAAATAGATAATACATTTAAATTGAATACATTTAATTTGAAGAAAGATGAAAACCTGTAATCATTGACTTCAATATTTGCTTTTCCTACTATGATAGTCAATGGCTTCAAGTTTCCATCTTTCTTCAAAATATCTCCTATTAGTGTTCAACAGAAGACAGAAACTCAAGGTTTGGAAGCGTTTAAAGAGTAAATAATGAGTCCATTTTCATTTTTTAATGTACTATCCCTTTAAGCTCTGCTTGTTGCCACGTTACAAATGGCCAAAGGGTGGCGGCGGAGTGAAGAGTTGTGGGGTTTTGATTTAAGACTGGGTAATATTTCAATGCTCACAGCAGTCGCAGTCCATGGCCTAACCTTTCAACACATCCCAAACATGTTTGGCTTTGATGGCCACATTTGAGGCTTCAACACAGCGCCCTGTTGGCTTATCTGCAGATTCATCTCTCGCCGTGAGGACTAACACTTGACACCTCAGTGACAACACCAACATTGAAAGACATTAGGAGCATCCCAAAATCGCACACTTATACTAATATAATTATTCTAAAATTATGTAGAATAGTGCATCAGTAGAGCCTTAATTCATTCACTTTCCTGTAGCTTAGTCCTTTATTTATCAGGGGTCACCAAAGCGGAATGAACCGCCAACTATTCCAGCATATATTTTACACAGCGGATGCCCTTCCAGCTGCAACCCAGTAGTGGGAAACATCCATACACACACACTCATATACTACAATTTCTTCAATTCACCTCTGGAGCATGTGATTGGATTGTGGGGGAAACTGGAGCAACTGGAGGAAACCCACACCAACACGGGGAGAACATGCTACTACAACAGTAGCAGGTTGCAGCTGGAAGGGCATCCGCTGTGTAAAACATATTCTGCAGGAGTTGGTGGTTCATTCTGCTGCGGCGATCTCTGAAGAATAAAGGGACTAAATCGAAGGAAAATGAATGAATGAATGAATGAAGAAGAAAATTATGAATTCTTCCCAAATAGAGTTACAGGTATAAGCAGGCCCAATGGAATCTGCAAGCGCAGACCTTCAATGATTTTTTTAGCCCATCACTGAATCCTCATTGAGATTTTAGCTGTTTTAATGTGTGCAAATATAAGTTTTATATTCATTTCAGTAATTACATTAACTAATATGCAAATGTTTATATGATTTATTAACAATACAGTTTGTAAAGTAATATTTTATGTCATTTAGTAAAAATATTAGTCAAATTAAAGTCCTTGTTTTTTATTTCATGTTGTAGGTTTTTAGCTACTGTACTCCGAAAATCATTCATCATAAATCTGCATTTTTTATTATTATTATAAACATATTTTAATATCAAATTCCGCCCCAAAATAGCAAAAACGTCTGCAGATTCTGTCTGGCTCTAGTTCTAAATCATCATCGTGTGAAGTTATATTCATATTGTAATATCTATAGTGTAGACCAGGGGTCACCAAACTTGTTCCTGGAGGGCCGGTGTCCTGCAGATTTTAGCTCCAACCCTAATCAAACACACCTGAATGAGCTAATCAAGGTCTTACTAGGTATACTTGAAACACCCAACCAGGTGTGTTGAGGCAAGTTGGAGCTAAACCCTGCAGGGACACTGGCCCTCCAGGACCGAGATTGGTGACCCCTGGTGTAGACAAACAAAATATTCCACACTGTCACTTTTTTCCAACACAGTGCAGCTCTATATGGAGGATTTCGTCAGCTGAGGAAGTTCAACCTTCCAAAGGAGCTGTTGAAACAGTTCTAGGTTTCCATCACTGAATCAGTCATCTGCACGTCAATAACTGTCTGGTTTAGCTCAGCTACCAAATCTGACCTTTAAAGACTACGTCGAATAGTTTGGACTGCTGAGTGGAACACTGGTACAACCCTTCCTACTCTCCAAGAACTGCACTCATGCAATGCGAGCAGAAGGGCTGCCAAAGTCACTCTGGACCCCTCACACCCAGCACACTGCCTCTTTGAACTGTTACCTTCTGGTCGACGTTACAGAGCACTGCGCACCAAAACAGCACGACACAGAAACAGTTTCTTCCCTCAGGCAATCCCTCTCATGAACACTTTATGATAGTAATTGTGAAACAAACATCACTACTTATTATACACATATACACCTATTTAACAACATACTTTACATGCCAATTTGTACATAACAGCTACACATATAACATTGTATATAGTAATATACCTGTACATACACTTGTCAATTTGTATATTTGCATTCACTACTTACTTCTATTTTTAAAATAATTGATTATGTGTTTGTCCTGTCTCTGTAAATCTGTTGGACTGTAGAAGATCGGTCATAAGATCAAATTCCTCATCTGTGTGAACATACCATGCAATAAAGCTCTTTCTGATTCTAATGCTTACATGAGTCTTGCAGCTTTCAAACATGATGAAGAGAAATGCCATTTTGCAGAAGACATCATAACACTCTCCAAGAAGAGCATGGCAAAAGCAATGAACGAACATCAAACGTAGAGTGCTTGCTTTAGGGATTCAGCGTTTAGGACAGGAGGACTGGAGAGCTTGGACAATCTGTTCAAGTCCTGCCCAGATGACAAATCACCACTATTGGCAAGATAAAAGTTGAACATTTCACAACCATCCAACTGTAAATGCTGAGCGCAGAGCGTGAAGTGATGGGGAAGACCTGCATAGCATCACAATGACCTCCAAAACACACCTCTGAGGATTCACACGCAGAAGTCATTGAGTACAAACGCCTGGAAACTATGGTTTGAGGGTTTTAAGGGGATTCAATTTGAGGGATTTATATCTTCTAGATTTTTATTTGACATTAGAATTGGACGAATAAATAAATAAGAGGTAAGAGTAATTAAAAAGTAATTGGAGTAATTAAAGTGAACTGAAGCAGAAGTATATAATTCAAATTTGCATTGCATTGTACATTGCATTGTGAAATTTTTAATTAGGCATAAAATAAAATCAATCTGTAGTACCAAGATGTCGTACTTTAGATTTGGCATCTAATTAAATTAACAAATGTGAATTCATTTACATAATAAGCACATTAAATTGCAAATAAAGTGTCGTATTTTGTAAATGTAAACGCTAAATTGTAAGTGAATTATTTCGCATTGATTTAGCACAACAGATCAATGTAGTAATGAACTAATATACTTAATCTGACCTGTACTTACTTTAATATTTAATATATAAATGATCTTATTTATTTGCATATTAATTCTTACAGTAAGGAGTTTAGGAGTTGTTTTTTTACACAGGAATAAAAATAATAAATAAATAAATACATATGTACTGTTATTGTAAGAGCCAGTTATGCATAATTCATTTGTGATAATAATTTAGTTAAAAAGGTTAAAGCATGATGAAAATTGATATTTAAATATATTAAGAATTCATTGTGATTGTATTATCTAAAATTCATAATTTAATAATTGATACAATTTAAAAACCTTTTTTAGCTTCCGACAGTAATACGTCTTGAGGTCATTAGTTCATATGTTTAAGGCAGATTGCAGTTATGGATGTTGGAAGCAACACAGTTTTTTGACTGAGCTATGCAGAGCTATATTGATTCTATTGTTACTTTGTATTTTTGTTGCATTTCTTCAGTAAATCTTTTTTAAGGGAAGATTCGGTCTTACTCGAGTTTTTTCAAATACTGGTTGTTGGAATAGAAGCTGCAAAAGGTGGTACATAAGGATACGAAAATACGAAAGGTGTGCCACTACAGTTATTATCCACATTATACAGTTGAAGACAAAATTATTAGCCATCATGTAAAAATGTGTCTTCACGTGTATTCCTCTTCAAATGCTTAAAGAGATGTTTTTGCTTTTTAAGTTATATTTATCAGAAATCCTATATTTTTTCTTCTGTTTTTTCAAGTTTGGCTGAACCCATCCCCCACAGCACCCACCCCTCCCGAAATTTTGGATTATTTTTTTCATTAATATTATTCATTCTTTCATTTTCCTTTGGCTTAGTCCCTTTATTCACCAGGGGTCGACACGGCGGAATGAACCTGCCAACTTATCCAGCATATGTTTTACACAGCAGATGCCCTTCCAGCTGCAACCCAGTACTGGGAAACACCCACACACACTCATTTGCACACATACACTACGACCAATTTAGTTTATTCAATTCATCTTTAGCGCATGTCTTTGGATTGTGGGGAAAACCGGAGCACCAGGAGGAGACCCACGCCAGCACGGGGAGAACATGCAAACTCCACACAGAAATGCCAACTGGCTCAGCTGGGACTTGAACCAGCAACCTTCCTGCTGTGAGATGACAGTGCTTACCACTGAGCCACCATGTTGCCCTCATTAATATTAGCGCCCTTAATAAGCGTATACATTTAATTTTTTTGATTGGCTACAGAACAGACCACGGTTTACCAATAGTTGCCTAAATCAGTGTTTCCCAACCCTGTTCCTGAAGGCACACCAACAGTACACATTTTTAACCTCTCCCTAATCAAACACACCTGAATCAACTTATCATAACATCAGAAGAGACTCCAACACCTGAAGTTAATGGGTCAGAAAAGGGAGACATCCAAAATATGTACTGTTGGTGTGCCTCCAGGAACAGGGTTGGGAAACACTGGCCTAAATAACATAACGTGCCTAGTTAAACTAATTAACTGCACTTCAAGCTGCTGAATACTAATATCTTAAAAATAAAAATCATATGAACAGCCATCATGGCAAAGATAAAAGAAATTAGTAATTAAAACTGTATAAAAAAATTTTTTAAAACATATTTCTGTCAAACAGCACCTGAGAAATATTTTTAAAAGAATTAAAACTTCACTGAAGGGTTAATTATTTTGACATGAACTGCATATACAATACAGCTTATTAACAAAAAAGTATTGGATTATTTCTACTTTTCCACCTAACTTGATTTATTTGAGGTTTCAAAGGGCTTTCCAAAAAATAAAACATTGTTATTTATTATTATTATTATTGTAAAGGCAGTTCAATGCCAGAATGCTTACTACATTACAATTTTTTTTAAATGCAGGGCAAAGTTTAAAATCGCATCCAATATAAAAGCTTGTTTTGACATGTCAAATATATGTGCGTGTATTATAAATATTTATTATGTATATGTGATAGAAATAAAACTATAAAAAACAATTGTTACATACTGTTAAAATTAAGTTACTTTAATTTTAATTAGAAAATCAGGTTTCAACTTATTTTTATTACTTTTATTTATTGAGAAATAAACACTCAAATCCATCCATGTGTGTATTTATATATACATAATTGCTTAAATATACACAATACACACACATTCTGTATATTACGTCAAAACAAACTTTTATTTTAGGCTCAGTTAATCACGATTAAATTTTGCCCAGCACTATTTTTTTTTAATTATTAAAGTTGCGATAACGGGGAAATATACTTAACTTGAATGAAAAAAGTCACTGTACAATTGTTAATTGAATAAATAAAATAATAACTGTATAGCACAACGAAAATAAATGATTATTTTATTTAATCAGTTAGCAATTATTTCATATTTAGTAAGATAAATAATTAAAAACACAAACAATTCACATTTCCAAGCACTTAATTGTAGCAATAACAAAAAATAAAACCTTAGTTTGTACTTTTGATTTCTGGAGTGTCCAGGTGATTTCTCAGCTACTTGACAGCTTCTGGCGGGACTGTCCTGATGACGGCAGCACAGCTGGTGATGTTTTCACAGCAGTCATCATCTGCATCAGCGTTCTGCCACAGATGTCAGTGAGTTCAACCTGCACACTGATAACGATGCTGATAATGAGTGAAGGCCTGCAGGTGGAGACCCACAGCAACCCAACCAATGAATGCCTGCCATTCCTCACCTCATAATGAATGCTTTTCTCTGACTGTTTAACACAAGTGTACGCTGACAGCCATCGCCTAAAACACTCAAGGAATGCGTTAACTCATCCACACTAGTGCCGTTTAGAAATCTCTAGTGGAAAAAGACTTCTGCTAAAATGCTGGTGTTTTCTGATAATGTAAATACTAATTTTGGATATAACTCTCTACACAATACAAACTTTGAAATTAGGAATTAATTAATATTAAGACAAGAGTACAGATTTGTGGAATTTGATTTCTTTCTTATTACATTTTTAAATTTTATGAATAAAGCAAAAAATAATAATAATAAAATATAAATAAATCAAGTCACTTGGTTAATAGGAGCAGACCTTTGAGAAGTATAACAATGACGCAAAGGAATGACATGTATATCCATGCTGTAATGCATTAATATGGAATAGAACTCAAACAACAAGACGCACCAGAAATCTGCAATGCAAAACAAAATAGCTGTAAAGTATCTTGTGAAATCCTTTAGAGCGAAACCGGTCTTCATATAAAATCCTTACAGCAGTCTTCAAAATGGTGAAATAAGGGTGAAGTGGTTTTTAAGATGTTATAATTTATGCTTTGAATTACATCTCTCCAGCTTTAAGACATATGCATATCTAAGAGACTCATTACAAATGACTTTACTTTTCTACAATGCCTGTTTTAGTGAACTGACACTGTTTAATAGAGTGTTATATATAAATATAGATAAGTGCTGTCAAATTAATTGTATCCGTAATAAAAATTCCTATTTAAAAAGATATTTGTGTGTGCTGTGTATATTTTACTGTGTAAAAATCTTTCACATGTGTTTAAGCGCTTGATAGAACGATATATATAGATAAAACAATAGAATAAGATAGATGAAACGATATATAAAACGATAAATAGAATGAAAGACATACTCACCGGCCACTTTATTAGGTACACCTGTCCAACTGCTCAACGCAAATTTCTAATCGGCCAATCATATGGCAGCAACTCAATGCATTTAGGAATGTAGACACGGTCAAGACGATCTGCTGCAGTTCAAACCGAGCATCAGAATGGGGAAGAAAGGTGATTTAAGTTACTTTGAACATGGCATTGTTGTTGGTGCTAGACAGGCTGATCTGAGTTTTTCAGAAACTGCTGATCTACTGGGTTTTTCATGCACAACCATCTCTGGGGTTTACAGAGAATGGTCTGATTAAAAGAAAATATCCAGTGAGCGGCAGTTTTTGGGGTGCAAATGCCTTGTTGATGCCAGAGGTCAGAGGAGAATGACCAGACTGGTTCCAGCTGATAGAAAGGCAACAGTTACTCAAATTACCACTCGATACAACCGAGGTCTGCAGAAGAGCATCTCTCAACACATCCAACCTTGAGGCGGATGAACTACAGCAGAAGACCACGCCGGGAAAAGAACAGGAAACTGAGGCTACAGCTCGCACAGGATCACCAAAATTGAACAATAGAAGATTGGAGAAACGTTGCCTGGTCTGATGAGTCTCAACTTCTACTGCGACATTCGAATGGTCGGGTCAGAATTTGGCATCAACAACATGAAAGCATGGATCCATCCTGCCTTGTATCAACGGATCAGGCTGGTGATGGTGTAATGGTGTGGGGATATTTTCTTGGCACACTTTACACCCATTAGTACCAATTGAGCATCGTGTCAACGCCACAGCCTACCTGAGTATTGTTGCTGACCATGTCTATCCCTTTATGGCCACAGTGTACACATCTTCTAATGGCTACTTCCAGCAGGATAACACGCAATGTCATAAAGCTCAAATCATCTCCGACTGGTTTCTTGAACAGGACAATGAGTTCACTGTACTCAAATGGCCTCCACAGTCAGCAGAGCTCAATCCAATTGAGCATCTCTGGGATGTGGTGAAAGGGATGATTCGCATCATGGATGTGCAGCCGACAAATCTACAGCAACTGTGTGATGCTATCATGTCAATATGGACCAAAATCTCTGAGGAATATTTCATATTTCCAGTTCTTTGTTGAATCTATGCCACGAAGGATTTAGGCAGTTCTGAAGGCAAGAGGGTCCAAACCGGTACTAGTAAGGTATACCTAATAAAGCGGCCGGTGAGTGCATGCATGTGCTGATTCTCCAAATCTTTTGTATTCAACTTCACACAAGTATATATATATATATATATATATATATATATATATATATATATATATACATATACATACACACACACACACACACACACACACATATATATATATATATATAGTAGTGTACAGTATTATAGTTACTGCCCTTGGTGGGAACAGACCTTCAATCCTGTTATTATTATAATGCAATTTGACTACTGCTTTGATACCTATGAATTTACAATTATCCAACACTAAGTTTGGAAAATCGCAACCAATTGGGCAAAACTGGCTGCTTTCTACCTGGCTGGTCACACAGCACACCCTGCTGGCAAAAGAGACTCACAACAGCCACACTGAACAAAATAATAATAAAAAAAACCTGGCTGAAGCTAGAAGGGAAAAACAGGGTTCAAAAATGTAGATTCACTGCAATGTAACGCATGCAGCACCTTAAGAAAGTGAGTGGAACATGATAAAGGCAATTAAGGTATAAGTTTAATATTTTTTTCTCAAAATAATGCATATACAGTACAAAGGAAAGACTTCATACAGAGCATTTGGTTTTCACCAAAACAAAAAACAAGTAACTAGGGAGGGGGGGAAAAGACTGGAAATCAAACCAACTTTGATCCACCTGTGTTACAGTATGAAACTTGGTTCTATTCAGGGTTTAAAGTCTGAGAGAGAGCGAGGTTATCTTGACTACAACAAATTTCTTACAAAAAAACAACAACAACAACAACATACGCACAGATGGATCAGAGAATTGCTGGGATCCAGCCCCAAAACAAAAGCAGTGAAATAAACATTTGAAGAAAACAAAAAATTAAGATAAAAACAAAAAATAAATCACAAAGAAACAGCAAAAAACATTTGGTAAAATAAAAACAACTGGAGCCTACAACAACGTCTGTCAGCTTACATTATTATTCATTAATGATAACCTATTCAAAAGGAACCTGGAGGCTTACCTACATGCATCACAAGTTCTGGAAAAAAACGCTTCCATGGTCCCGAGCAACGCATTAGAACACGCCACTTGTTCTGCTAACACTGTTAGAAAGTTCCCTGCTTGAGAGACCAAATTTTTCATATGAGGAGTCAAACAATTATGCACAGAAAACAACTGCAACCATTTACAGGGCCACTGTTTTGAATGCCTATCAAATGGGACAATTGGCAAAGAATAAAGGAGCTATTTCTAAGCACTTCTGGTGATGATGTTCAATGGTGAGAGAGAGAGAAAAAGAGAGATTACAGCATACTTGCGAACACTTCTGGAAATATATTAATTCTATGCTTTTATTTCTTAGGCTAGTGAAGTGTCATTTCAGGTCACGTGACTCGAGAGCCATTTTGAACGGCGTACAATGGAAACTGATACAACCTGAAATCTACTTTAGAGATCGAGCATGCCTGCAAAGCATTACTACTGTATGTGTTACTTTGACCGACTTAAACGTTCAAAACTCAGCTTGCAAACCAAGGCAGCATCTCTAATAAATGTCACCATGAAGTACAGAACTAAAGCCCCTGGAATCAAAACTAGAAAAGGCCCTCTAGGTTTTAATATTAATGGGCATGTGGGTTGTGTGTGTTCATGTGTTTATGTGCATGGTGGGTAATCTTTTATATCTTTATTGCAGAGCAAATATTGAAAACTCACTTCTTTTACACATTGCTTTTTTGTTTTAGAGTGTGTAAAGCTGTGAACCAGCCTTAGCAGAGCAAAGAAGGGAGAGGGGGGAGAGAGAGATGGGAAAGTGGACGCTCATAGCAGCACACATTTACGCTTCTTCTTGGGCTCTGGGGGCTCCAGGGCTGCCAAAATCGCCTCATCAAATACGTTCTTAAGGCCTTTCTGTGAACACAAAGCAGGGGAGAGATGGACACTCAACATGGGTCAACACACAGAAAAAGAAAAGAAAATCAATGGGTGGGTTGGGGTATAAAATAATTTCTGAAACAGAAGCAACATCTGAATGACTTTGGGCATCTGAAAATGCAAAAAAATAATAATAACAGCAACGTAGAAACATAAAAACATTAAAAAAAAAAAAAAAAAACATAAAAAAAGCATAAAATAAATGTAAAAGGTGTAGGATGTGCATATGCCATGAAGCTACATTCACAGTGGAACCTAAAACACCAAATGGGAGTAAGTTGAAAAGAGCACAAGAACCAATTAGAAAGTTTTCATAATAGGGCGCAC
Organism: Danio aesculapii; assembly: GCF_903798145.1. Lineage (NCBI taxonomy): Eukaryota > Metazoa > Chordata > Actinopteri > Cypriniformes > Danionidae > Danio > Danio aesculapii. Next base: position 39,847,085 of record NC_079445.1, on the reverse strand, counting down.
ACTAAATTTGTTGATGTAATTCGTGCATTTTTACAAAAAAAAAAATAAAAATCTGCAAAATGGTTTTAAATCTCGTCCAAATGTCTTTTGAAATGGCACATAACAGTCACAGTAGTGACAAATAAAATCATAATTTACATTAAATGTAAACAGAGATACACAAACTCAAAGCTTCTTCACCAATGAAAAAGTCTGATTTTAATTTGAAAATATTATTAAATATAGACCTGTTTCTATGGTATAGTACAATGTATTTTTTAACTAACAGAGAAATGGTAAAGCTATAAACAACAATAATCTATATATAATAGGAGTCAGGGTTATTAGAATAATATACTATAATATAATAATATAATATAACAATGAAATATAATACATTAATAATCATGCATTTATTGTGGTGTTTTAGGCATGCAAGAACAGACAAAATCTGATAATAATACTAAAAGACAATCGTACAAGTTCATAAAATTTACAAAAAAGTATTCAACAAGCTTTTTGACAGCTGAAATTAAATTTAGAGAAACAATTACATGAAAAAAGTGAAATAATAAAAATATTTCATATAGGGCCATATACTATTAAATATATATATATATATATATATATATATATATATATATATATATATATATATATATATATATATATATATATATATATACACACACACACACACACACACATTTATATATATATATATATATATATATATATATATATATATATATATATATATATATATATATATATATATATATATATATATTTATATTTATTTATTTTTCTTTTATATATTATATAAAATATATAATACAAAATTCATATAATATAAAATTAAAATAATATAAAATATGTAAATAAATATTAAAAAATAAATAAAAACAAAACAAATAAACAATAAAATAATAATAAATAAATAAAACAAAAATAAATAATTTAATAATAATAAATAAATACATAATAAATAAATAAATCTCAATACATTTATTCAAAAGTGTTAGAGAGTCTTTTCAAATGGTTTATGATGAAGTTACACTATTAGTAGCTAAAAAGTAATTGAATGTGGGATGTGTTGAATATTATGAACATGTGGGATGTGTTGAATAACATGACTAACAACATTTCTGCGGACAGATTGCATGTGGGTCTTCTAGTGACCTAAATATAAATTTGGTTGGCGCAACTCTCTATATTTTAGCACCAACTACTTGGTTTGAAATAAGTAAACTTAAATCAACTCAAAAATCAGCCATGCTGAACAGGCATTATAGCACAACACAAAGTGTCAAACAAGAAAGTGGAAGTGCAAGCAAACACAAGGCTCAGAGACCGAAGGGTTGGTGAGGTGAGGGGCTGGTCAAACAGAAACTCAAGCCTCTGGGTGAAATAAACACAGACGGAGACAAATGAACTTCGAGAGAATGAAGCCTGCAGTGTGAAAGTGCTAAAGTCTGCCCTCACCTGGGCTTAATGAGCAAAAAACTCTTGCCAAATTTCAGATCACATTTGTTTGTTGACAAAGTCAGGTGATGGTTAAAGCACGGGAAAACACATACAATAGGCTTTCTGTGCACATGCCCAGATTAGGGCCAAGAAGGAACTGCTGGGCGCTTGGAAACAATAAGTATGACATTGTTTGACGACATTGTTCTCAGAAGACTCGTCAGAGAAGTTATTGTCCAGTCCAGCGCTGTTAGCATGTCTCAAATGAAGGCTGTGACAAGACCCCACTGTGTCAGACATAATGACGAGGATTTATTTGGAAACAGCTCGTGGAAGGTAGATGTGGATTGTGCTTTGTACATGATCTACAATTTTTTAGCACAAAGTAGGGCTGCACAATATATCGTATTAGCATCGATATCACAATGTGTGAATCCACAAGAGTCATTTCAGTTTAACCATAATAAATGAAAGTGTATCAGTTGTGTGTGTTTTTAAGGCCTGTGTAAACATGTTAAGCTACTTTAAAGCATTTGGGCTTTACATTTGTAGCTTTAACAAAGATGAATTGTATTTAATTTTTTACACAATGAAGACTATACAGCTTTATTGTACATTTGATTATTTTATTCGTTACCGAATACTGTACTCCTTCATTTGTGTATATTTGCTCTACACCATTTAGCTCTCTATTTTAGCTCTACTATTTTAGCTATAAATGCTCTACTGTTTTAGCTTGTACTTTGTTTATTAATAGTTTATGCAGATGTGCTCCCATACAAAATCATCCCAATCCATCTAAAATAAGCGCAAAACTCCAGAGAGCAGTGCACGTCGGACAGTTTATCAAGGATGTACCGCTGGATCACGTCTCACTATAGTTGTTAAACGTCATATTTAATTCGTCTCGTCTCTATCTAACGACTCTTCGCTCTTGTGAATCTATCAGGTAACGTGTCACAGCATCAGTACACTGCTTCAATCTTTTGCTTTCACGCTTGTACTTAGTAATTTCAGTGAAAACCTTAGATACTGTTGGTTGGTTCCTGTTGGTTGTGCACCTTTTTACCAACCAAGTTTGTCGATGCCATTAAAACGACAAAGATCACTCTGCCTATTCATGCCAGAATCCTGTGGAAAAAGTGATTGACAGGTGGTAATTTGTGCGCAACTTATCTTTATTTCTATATATGATTTGGTTATGGGTAAAATAAAGACCATGCAGGAAATGGTAAGCTACAAATAATTAATTTGTAATAAATAAATAAATTATTAATAAATAATCGTCCATTACAATGTTTCACATTAGACAATGTAAGATGCCAAATTGGTCGTCATCGCCCAACCCTAATAGAGCTATTCAAATACTTGTGGAATATCGCAATACAAATCGCAGAAAATCTAAATAATCGCAATGTCAGTTTTACGATATCCTGCAGCCCTAGTTCAAACTTCCTATACACACCCCATTCATTGTTTGGTTTAAAAACCACAAACGCATAATTAACGAGAGAGACGCATTAAGTAATGGCAATTGCAGCTGTCCTTTATTAATGGCACAAATCATTTTTCACAGGATTATATCAAGCCATTTAAACTCTCAAGACGTTGTATGGATAAGAATGGCACCAAATTGCAAACTGTAGCCATAAGTTAATAAGTTTAGAATTAATTTTATGATACAACTGTTAAAGTACAAAATAAATACACTGACATAAGGATTCTTAGAAATGCAAACAAACTGCAATGTACTGAACTATTTTACCTTGGTCTGCTCTGCAATAACAGTAACATTGAAATGTAGACTTTAAATAAGTCCAAAAGCAACATATCAGCACTTAAAAGCAAAGAAACTATATATGCAATCCTTCATTGTAAACTTCCACATGTTTTATTTTAAAACTCAAAGTGCAGAAATAATAAAAAAGAATCTGCAGAATGGAGACAAATTTCTCTCCCAAGAGCTGGGTTTAACTTTAGCAGTCTCCAAAGACGACAAAAAAGTAAAAAAAAGAAAACCAGCAAAAGCAAATCCTTTAGTATTGGTGAAACAAGATACATATTTATGACGTCACTTAAGAGATCGGGAAACTTGTCATTTCTGTGGAGCAAGAGGTAACTAAAGGAAGCAGCAAACATCTGGGGAAGTGTGGGGAGTTAGAAAGAGAGAGAGAGAGGTTTAAAATATACAGCACTTCCGTTTTCGCTGCGTTTCAGGAGGTTCGAGGGCAGCTAGGATAGCTTCATCAAATACATTCTTCAGACCTCGCTATGAACACAGAAGGGAAGGGAAACAGAATAAAAGCACCAATGTTAGCAGTTACAGAAATCAGAAGAGAAACAGAGAGAAGAAGAAGAGGTGAGATATAGAGAGGAACTAGCACATTTCAAAAGAGCAGAGCAGCTAGTGAGGAAGAGAGAAGCTGCTTGTAGAAGAGCTTGTTGCACAGAAAGATAAACTAGCAGCTAATTCTAAAGGCCTAAATACACTAACAATTACAGCGATTAATACAAAGGAGTGGTAAAATAAAATACACAAAATAATAAAATAACCTTCACATAACTTCACATTTATTGCGATCCAAAACGGTCGGATTTATTTTTCCTACTAAACAGTAAAACCATCCTGTCAAACAAAGACAACATTAAATTACAGTAGAATGAACAAGGGTTGTTGAGATACTGGAATTCGCTACCAACTGATACTGAAATTTCAAAAGCGTCCATTTCCCGCTAACGTTTGAGTGCTGTTGAGCACATTCTTAAACCAGGGTTCATATACATTTTTACTACAAACATTCCATGACTTTTTCAGAACTTATGTCAATTTTCATGACCTAATGTTTCATGTAATGTCTACATATACATGGTAAATCATAAGAAATGTTTTAATTTATTACATCATATCTTAAAACACGCAATAGTTTCAATTTATTTTTATTTCTATGTAAAATAGATGATGCTTACACAGCACTAATAATGTGAGAGCATGTTTTTGGCCAAAAAAAGAAAAGTAGTAAAACAACTAACCTCCATTCCAATGTACAGATATTTGTCAAACTAATTTTAGATAATCTTAATATTTCTTAAACTAGTAATAGCAGGTAAAACTACTTCTATTATAAAGCTGCGATCACACTGCACTTTTCGCAGAATTTTGCAAGCACAAGCTCGAGTGTGACAGCAGCTTTAAGCTGCGGTCACACTTGACTTTTCCTCCCATAGACTTCCATTCATACGCACGCGAATGCGTCAGACCGGAAACGCAAGGTCATGCGTCGAGTTTCGCAGGTTGCTGCGGTGCAAAGTTCAAGCTTGGTGAACTCTGACCTGCGAAATCGCATCACTTGACTGCGTGAGACCAATCGAGGATCAAAACATGACCTCTCTGGACAGAAATTTAAAATATGGAGCAATCGCTCGCTTTTTTTAATGTCTAATCATCTTGTTTAATCCCGCCTCTTTTCGCAGCGCAGCACGACAGAATTTCGCACACACAAAGCCCAGTGTGACCGCAGCTTAAGTCGGTAACGAAAACATATGCTAAGTGAAGTTTATTTATAAACTAATTTCGAGAGGATCATGTGCTTATGATTGCTTGCAGCCTGTCCCGCATTATTCAATGGTTGATTCACCAATCAGACGATTCCTAAGCCACTATAAATACCCTAAGTTCCATATAACAGCCATCTTCGTTTGAAAGAATCTCCCCTTCCACCCCTACTCCTCCTCTTTTCCTAGATGGGTGGCACAGTGGCCAGTGGTTAGCACCGTTGCCTCACAGAAAGAACGTCACTGGTTCTAGTCCTTCCCAAGCCAGCCGACATTTCTGTGGGGCGTTTACACGTTCTCCTCGTGCTCACATGGGTTTCCCCCGGTCTCCCGGTTTCCTCCCACATTCAAAAACAGGCAACTTAAGTTAATTGACTAATCCAAATCGCCACCATAGACATGCTCCTAGTAAGTAGTTATCTCTTAAGAGAGATCACTGTCTGTTCATTAGCTACTACAGCAGGGGAGTTCTCGAGATCTACCTGAGCTCAAAATCCCCTCTCACTGTGCAAACGGGAGGTAGCCCCGGGTTCGAGGATCTTATGACCTCAGGGCTCTCTCCCGGGACAGCATGCCAAACAAGCTTTATAATCAATCATCAGTTAAGTGCGAACTCTTGAAATGACTAAATGTAATTTCCATGACTTTTCCAAAACATTGCGGGTTTTTCTGCTTTTCCAAAACTTTTCCAGGCCTGGAAAATGCCATGTCAAAATTCCATGACTTTTCCAGGTTTTCCATGACTGTATAAACCCTGTTAAACAGTGCTGATTGTGTTCACGTTCTCAACAGAAATTACTGCGATGGGCCGTGATTAAACAGTAAACAGTGGTGAGTTCGGTGAACTGATGACCTTCACGGCCAACACAATGGCAAATCAGCAGTGTTTAAGAACGTGCTCAACAGCGCTCAAATGTTCCCGGGAAACGGACGTTTTTAAAATGTAAGCACTGATTGATACCGAATTCCAGTATGATGACAACACTTACATGAACTAAATATTAATTTTTGTAAAAATACATTGAATCCCACCCTCTTGAAACCATGTTGACACTCCTGACAGTCTGGATAAGCCATTTCATGTAGTCTTTATCAAACAAATTATTCCATAAAGCAAGACTTACCTATACAATACTTTGAATTTTAAAGGCCCCAATATACTTCAAGAGAAGAATTTTGAACAGAATTTGGCCAAAATGTTTCCTTAGAGTTAATTTCAGGAGCTTGAAACCAGTCATTTTAGCCATTTATTTTGTTACTGAGAAGCAAGTGCATGGTAAAAACGCAGAAATTCATTATAGGAATGTTAATGCTAACAGTATACCACTGCTCAGGTATTTGTATTTTTTTTTTTACCCCTAACCGAAAAAGAACAATGTTGTGAGTATATCGGAGCCTTAATATAAACATATCAACAGGCAATAGTATAGATGGCCAATAAAAGATCAACCTTTGATCATAAAACCAAACCAAAGATTAATCCTCAAAAGACTTTATGATTTCAAAAACAAAAAGTCACCAATGTCTCTGAGCCTCTTGACCAATGAAGCTTCCACTTTCTTGTTAAAGACTTTGATTCAACAATCAGCTACGTCAAATCATAAACAATATATCATCAGTACACTAACAAAAGAGAATTAATCAAAAGGTTATTCAAAACCTGAAACCTAACTGAGAGAAAGTCTAACTGAGCACATACTACAATGATAAATGACCAACTAGACAGGCAGTTTCTGTTTGTAATGTGGATGATATATGTCCATGAACATTATGACATCATGTGACCCCACTCACCTGCGTCAGAGCGGAGCACTCCACGTATTTGACGGCCTTCAGATCGCGGGCCAGCTTCTCTGCCGTCTCCGGAGTGATGGGTTTCTGTTTGTTCTTGGCAAGCTTCTCGATAGTAGAAGGATCATCTCTCAGATCAATCTGCGTCCCCACCAGCAGGAAAGGGGTCTTTGGACAGTGGTGGGTGATCTCAGGTACCCACTGAAAAATAAAAGCCTAATGATCAAACCATTTTTTCCCTTAATTTACGTGGTTAATTTACTTTTTATTTATCTATTTTGGTTATTTCTGCGCAAAATTTTGTCAAAAAAAAAAAAAAAAACAGATGATTAATGCAGAAAAATAAAAATTTAAAACACATGAAATAAAATACAAGAATAAAATAATAAAAATAAAATGCAATCAAAATATTAGAACCAATTGTTTGGTAAACAAAAGCTACAGAAGGTCTCTTGTACAATACAGCGACTAAAAGACTGAAAATATACTTTACAAATTGCATCGTACATAATTTATCTAAACATAGAACTGGACAATGATTCGATATAAATGTATATCGCGATATATGATTTATTATGATTCATGATAAAATTTTATACATTATCACTTGTCACTGAGTGACGGCCAGTGCTTAGCCATCAGAAAGAACGTGATGTCACTTGTGTGATGACGTACATCACAGACACTCTAGCACTCAGCAACTGGTTAATCGCCGTCGCAGAAAGTTTTAGCTACAAAATTAGTGCCCTGAATACAGATGTTAATGAACAAGGTTCCACAGATGAAATAGTTGATAAGAGAGTGGTATGGAAGTGGTTCGGCTTATTAAGTTCCGATAAACTACAGGTTTCGGTGCCGGAGAGTGGTGCCAACTTGCAGCGGGAACAGATCAAATCTGTTCCACCATTTGAAGCAGTTCCATCATAAGTTTACGCCAACCTGACACCACACCATCTCCATCATCCCCCTACCCGAAACCAGCTGTGTCAGAACAGCTACCTTGGGACAAACAGTCTAAACTATGGCTGTTATATGAAATATGAATAGTGTCCGAGTCGTAGCTAAACAATGCAGAGAGTGCTACAAACAGTTACAACTCTTTTTGCATCCTTGTTGGAACTCACACTGCTAGCGTGCGAAGATTTAAGTTAATTTGGCAAGCTGAATGCATTCTGTACTGTACAGGAGAAACGAAGGAGATTGATTGACAATAGTCTACAGCCAATCAGGACACAGAATACAATGCGCTGTTAAAAAAATAATAATAATAAAATAAAAAAAAGCATTTCAAATTGCACAAAAAAAATCTGCAAAACTGCGAAGTTGAACAGTGTTACTGTACGTTCACACCAAAAGCAGCAAGAACGTCAAAGTAGCTGGAAATCATTCATTTTCAATAAGAGCCGGCGTCGATAAGCGGTGTGGGCGTCGAGGAGAGTTGAAATCAAGTTAACTTTATGGTAATGAGCTATGACGCGGTTCGGCGTCAAGCAATTGGAAAGCGAAAGTCCACCGCTTGAGAGGAGTCCAGAGAGCGCAGTCACTGTGATCTTTAGTTCAGACCACAGTTGTTCCCAAGGGTTTGAATATTGTGGTCGCCGGATTTCCTATTATTTGCAATGTTTTCTTACAGGAACATGCATTGAATAAGTTACTGATGTGCATTAATGTTGTATATATTTTTCTTTAAAGCGGGAATCTCATGCGACAGTACAAAACAGTATTGCTGCTTCAGGATAGTTCAGACATATGGACATATTGTATAATCAAGTGGAGCAAAGCCACACCACATGCAACTTGATCATCCATTGTTAAATGAATTTGATAAAAAATGTGTAACATTTTCATGCTAGAAAGCATGTTTTATGCAGGAACTGATATGATATGCTGCAACGGCCCCTGTAAATACGAGATCAATGTAGCAAATTTTGACACTCTCACCGCCGGAGCTGAAGGCAGACAGCATTGTCTCCAGGGCAGCCAGAGCAACCTGTGATGCTCTCACCGCCTTCAGTGTGAATGCACAGTTATAGCGAGGGACTACAGTGTTCACAATACCATGAAATTTTTATCCAAGGTTACCATACAGTCAAAGTCTTAGGCCCCGTTTACACTGTCAGGCCTTGATGCCTGTTTACACGTCCTTTTAATAGTGACCCATATCCGATTCATGCGTTTACACTTGCCATACAATTTACAACGTAGTGCATGCGTAAAGGCGGGTTCTAGCACCTGCGCCACACTAGCTACGATGGAAGAAATTGTCTTGCTTTTAGCTTTTAGGGAAAGGGCCGTCATTGCAGCTTGCGCCTAAGGTTTATATATGTTGTCCACCACCATTCAGAGGAATTTGCGGGTACTAGAGAGATCTCAGGTCTGGTGGCAGCAAATTGTGGTGACTGACCACTTTCCTCCATGTTTCCTTTGTTGTTGTTTACCTTGTTGGCGTCTCACACACGCTTTTCCTTCTACGTCATTAAACATTAAGTTTAGTGACGTACAAAATGGAATGCCTCAATAAATCTGATCTGCCTGTTTACATGCTAGTCGCATTGTCACATATCTGATTTATACCAGATTTATTTCCACATATGGTGAAGGCCTAAAAATCGATCTCTGAATATCCAAATGCATTCGTTTTTTCGTGTTTACGCGGTTATAAAACAGATCCAATCTGTGTCACATATGACACAAATGTCATATGTCGGAAAATGTCACAAAAACCGGAATTGGGTCACATTTAACTGGCAGTGTAAACGAGGCCTTAAATATCTCATGCCTAGTTTGAAACAAGTAAAGGGTGAGTAAACAATAACAACTGTCAGAATGAAGTGAACTATCCCTTTAAGAGACAAAATTGCAGAGGATCATTTTGCACGTAAAGCCAGAAACGTGATACACCAAAAAAAGAGCCCAGACACCAAAATGTATCATCCTGGTGGGTGTGAATGATTGAAGCTCACCTTTTCTTTGACGTTTTCAAACGAAGAAGGTGAAACAACTGAGAAACAGACTAAGAAGACATCTGTCTGAGGGTAACTCAGGGGTCGTAATCTATCGTAATCTTCCTGACCTGGAGAGGGATGGAAACAAAAGCAGAAATTCAATCCAAGAATGCATTTTCCATCCAGAATAACCAATGGACATCATTTAGCCAATGCACATGCACAGTTAAAGACTCTGGGTCCCACAAATCCTCCAAAAAAGCAGTTCCAAGCTCAACCACCCTCCACAGGAATGTGTGGAATTCTCCAAAGCTCCTGAGGTCTAATTTCTACAACAATGACGATGGTGAATGTTTTTCTTTCCCATCAGCATATGAACTCCACCCTCAAATACAGACAGACTTAAAGCCGGAGACTTCCCTTCCTTCAAACATATTTCGATTAAAGCTTAATGAGGAAAGCTAATTAAAGAGATCATTATACCGTACCTGCAGTATCAAACAGCCCCAGGGTGTACGGCTCACCACCAATCATAACCGTAACTGCATAGTTATCAAAGACCTGGAAGAAAAGCAAATATTGTAACCATTGTTTTCCTACCACAAAGGAAATACAGCCATTGAAATCCAGCAGGAAATTTGACCAAAACGAGACAGGTCAAGACATGACTTTTTGTAACAGAATGTGAAATGAACCGGAAAGCTGTACTCACCGTTGGTACATATTCGGAGGGGAATTTATTAGTTGTATAGGAGATTAATAGACAGGTTTTACCCACTGCACCATCACCAACAACGACGCACTTGATCGTCTGCATAGCTGTGCTTTTATAAATCCACTGCTCTCATTCAAGATCTGCAAAGAAAAACAAGAGCGTTTACACAGGAGAAACATTACTCTGTCATAGCTGGCTCTCCAGTCTCAAGTTCAAAAGGTGTAAATAGACCCACTATAACACGTGGCATTACACAACACCTCCATGTCCACTACTGTCACGTGTGTGTGTGTGTGGAGCAACAGTGTACAGGACAAACACTGAAGGAAAGCAATAATAACGTGACCCAGAAAAGATGGACTAAATGTCCATAATTAATTGTATTAAAAATAAATAATACAGATTAAATAATAAAACAATTCTCCTAAACATCTATTAAAAATGCATGGTTTCCGCTACATTCATTCTTCCATGGCGGGGCGCCATGCCAAAATTGATCCCGCCACGGCTATTACAGCTTTTCATTCAAAACATTCAGTCGTGGGGGTTTTTAATAGCGGGTGATAATCAGACCTAAACGTATTAAAAGGTAAGTGAATTATAACAGCGCAAACTTTTCTGTAACTGTAGTAGTGCTGTGCGTTATTTGTTTAACCCTTAAAGGCTACGTGCTGACTGACTGACTGACTGGTGCGTGAGGCCAGCAAACACGACGTATAGCCGTTTCACTTTACTTCAGGCGCTCTGTAGGTTTATTAGAGACATTCATAAATATTCCTAGCAAATCTAATAAATGTTGGAGACATACTCGTTACATAAACACACTCAATCGCACTTCAGCAGCGTTTATTTGAGACGGCACAAGTAGATCTGCGCTTGAGCAGCGTATATTTGAGGGGGCGTGCAAGAAGTTTTGTGCACGAGCAGAGGAAATCTCATTCACATGAGATTCACATGCACGTAGGCTATAACAAATGCGATCTAGACTTGTAATACTGCGCTCACGACATTTGTCATTGAAATAACGACACAGGTAGTGGGTAGATCAGTGTAAATAAAGGCCTGCTGCCACAGCTGGAAAAAATCCTAGCGGAAACACTGAAATATATAAAGAAACTGTCAATTAGTGCTGGGCAATAAATCAATAAACTTGAGTGTGAAGTTCACATCGATTTGCTTGAATGAAAACCGTTTTTCACCCAAACACGTGACACTCCCCTCTGGGCTCCTGTAGTTCCCCCTGGATTAGCCATAAAAACACACAAACAACATGGCAGCCGTCTGCGGGCAGGCAAGAATTTGGAGAAATGTTGCGCTCGATCCTTGAAAGGGGGGGGTGCATGTAATATGTGCGCACAAACACACCCGCCAAAAAAAAAAACTGCATAATTCAGGCTTTCAGTCATGCATTCAGTCACACACTTATTTAAAAATGCACACCACACCTTATTTCTCATAATAAGTAGTAATAGATAAGACAATTTAAGGTGAAGACGCGAACATGAAGGGAACTTACTGATCTAATGTTGGAATCCAACATTGCTGTTTCCAGATAAATTACAAGAACTAGCCAAAGACGTTCATGACTAAATATCAACTGATATTTATATATCAAATATAAATGACAAAACTCGCTCAGTGCATTAGACCAATCTACCAGATGCGTCAACCCGACGCGAATAAAAAGCAATGAAATGCAACCCACTAGCGTAATGAGAGTCATTTATTCACCTTATTCTTTGCGTACGAGCGGGCGCAGCCATTTAAATCTTTTTGGCTCGAGACTTCCAGTCTTATTCACTTCCACTCATTTTTAGAGGTTAAAACAGCTTGTTTTGCTGCTTGATGTAGCAAACTGATATTTTCTCATTTTATTATTCTGCCTTGGTTGTATAGTCAAGCAAAAACTTGTTTGTAGACCAAGTAGTTTGACCGTTTTCTGCCGTTTATTATTCCTAGTCATTTCTAGTTCTAAAACAATTGCAAAAACAAGCACACATCCGCACTGAAGAATAAGGTTAATATGAACTAATATGACACAAAATAAAACTGAATAAACCTCTGAATGTGTTCATTAAAATAAATAAATAAATCATCTTGAAAAAGGTGCCTTTTAGCACTCATTATGAGTTTACTTTCACTGTAAGTGTATTAAAAGGTTTCATTTAAATTATTCATATTATAAATAATGCAATTAAAAATAGACGTTGTTAAATTTGATCTTTAAATGACAGCTTTTTTTCTTTAGCAATTGTATATCCTATAATTGATTTTAATTATGATAAGGTTATATAGATTATACAGGTTAATAAACTTCAACTTTCGTAAATCAATTTTTTGGATTAAAAAAAATTTAATAAAAAAATCAGGGATTTAAAAAAAAGGCCATATCGCCCAGCACTACTGTCAACATAGAAATCTAATCTCTATTGAACAAGTCCGACTTAAACAACCTTATGCCCCATTCACACGGGACATCAGCATCAACGCTTCCCATTTGCTTTAAATGGGTGACGTCAAGCATTGACAAACTGAATTGTGGTGACACTTCAGCAGCGTTGCTCGCTGCAGAAGTTGGGGATTTCTCAACTTTAAGCACCAATGGAAGTGTCAGCCAATCAGATCGCTTTATGCAAACACTCCAGCTGAGACAGTAGTCCATTGTGCAATAATTTCATTGGCTGACGCTGCTATGACAATACATGCCCTCGGTCAAGCGTTGACGCTGAAGCCCTATGTGAATGCATGGTATGAAATTAAAGGCTAGAGCACAAATCATCTTTGAAAGCAATTTGTATGGCTTCCAGAGTCCAGCAGAGTTAAAGTCCTCTCTACTGTATGATCTGATCTGACCATAGGATCTAAATCAGTGTTCCCTCCACCACAAAACAAACATACAGCACAACTAGCATTGACTGATTGACAGTCAACTGCGACTTTTAATGAATTGCTAGTTGCAAGTTGGGGAAGTCACAGAGTCATGATGGATTGTAAATCAACAAAATGCAGTTAAAAATTTCACATAACAATCTGCAGTAGCTGCAATGATCTTATAATCTGTAATCATATCGTCTCACTTTGCCAGTGTAATACAAAAACTGGAAGAAAAAAAATCTCAGAGTGAAGTTTTTCACATTAGCCTTCACTGAACAGATCGCCACGTTACACAAACCGCACTGTTAATCTGCATGCAAGTATAAAACACCCACTTTAGAAACTGTGACAGGCCTGGCTTGCAACTAACACAAAATGTGAGAAATTAATCTGTCCCTGTTTGCTGCTGGGTAATAGAGAATAAGTCATATTCAAATCAACTTCACACCCTACAATGTCTCACAGACAGTTACATTTGCACAGTAATAAATTTCCTTTATTAGTCTGTTATATGATGGGCTCATATGCGCATCCAAGCAAATGGTTTGTTCAATGCCTACTATATGGTTTTCCTTAAATGCATAATAGATTTGTACGGAGACCCAGAAGGGACGTGATGGTGGAGAAAAAAAATGGATGGAAGAAAAAAAACTGGGTGGGAGAAAAAAAAAAACATTAGGTAGCCATTTTTGAAAGTTTTTGCATTCCCTCGCAAATATGTTTTGCCGTTGTTCGACAAACACTTCACTTCATACATAACAACCCTCCTGTCTTTGCCGGGATTGTCTCATATTTTACCATTATATCCCATTATTAGGTAATTTCCCATATTTCTCTCATATCTTTAATCTTGAAAGCATGTTGAAATTAATATAAAAATGTCTGAATTCACTCTCTTTCCATTAAAGCTGTGCGTCGATCAGCGCCACTCATAAGTAAAACCTCTGAATCAGTGAATGCATGTGTAAGCGCTGACTGACGTGCAGGACAATTTGGGTTTCGGGTGCGTGTTTAAACAGAATACACTTATTAATATGTAAACATGCCCGGATGTCCTGCGTGTTTTATTTTAAAGGGCACCTATGGTGAAAAATCTACTTTTCAAGCTGTTTGGACAGACATATGTGCACGTATAGTGTATAGACCGTTATATTGGGGTGATATAAACACACCCAGTGCTTTTTTTTTTTCTTTTCAATTTAACAACATTAAAACAGTGGACCAATTGGAGCGGTTTTCAGATCGACCGCAACTTAACGTAGGAGTCCGGTCACCCCCGCCCACCAATATTGATTGACAGCTGCGCGCATTAACATGTCCCGGTAGTCACGAGTATAATCATATCAACAAGACCAGACGTGTGCAAAGCAACCAGGAATAAAAGATCTGTTCAGTTTGCTAGGATCATCAATCATCATCAAACGTGATCAAGAGTGAGTTTCACAAGTTTAAAATGTTTTAAAACAGAGCACGTGTATAATGAATTACAGCGATTCACTTCAGCTTTACTTTATCACCACAGCCGCATATTAGAACAGTTATAAAAGGAAGATGCTTCAATCGCGGTTTGTGGACGTTAAATCAGGTTTATTTTGTACATTAACATAACAGATATTCATACAGCAGTGGAGATTAACCTGTATCCTGTCACATATACGTGCAAAAAGAGTGCAAACCTAAACGCACTCTGTTTGTCTGTCTCTGTGTGTGTGTGTGTGTTGCGCAGTGTGTGTATCTGTGTAGATGAGCGAAACATTTCAGAACACGTTTGTGTATTTAGTGCCATCCACATTAGGGTTGGGCCGATAGACGATGCCATCGTCCATCGCCATCACGATTCTGAGTTGGCATTGCGATCTTCTTACCCCGTCGCAGCAGCAACCCATTTGCGAAAAACACACACTAAGGCCCTGTTTACACCAATACGTTAGTTTTAAAATGTCATTTTAGAACGAAAACAATCCACATCCACACTGGCGTTTCATCTAGCATAGGGCTGGACAAGACTTCGATATCAATATATATCGCGATATATATATATATATATATATATATATATATATATATATATATATATATATATATATATATATATATATATATATATATATATATATATATATATATATATATATATATATATATATATATATATATATATATGCTTAGCAAAGGACCTCGAGCTGGGAATTGAACTCAGGTCCCCGTGAGCACCTCAGTGCCACCTATCGACGCGCTCACCACTGGGCTATTGGCATGTTTTGCATATCAAGGCTGATTTGAGCCATGTTAACAATATAATAAACTCGACACAGAGGAAGATAGAAACTCCATAGACAACTGGCGTTTCTGAAGTGTTATTGCAGAGAAACAGAAGGCAGAAATATAAATGCACGGCTACACGCAAGGCTTGTGCCTATGGCGATTACAGAACGCTTAAGTATAATTCAGACTTTAGTGTGAACACTTAATTAATAAAGGTCTTAAAAAAAACTATAAAAACACACCGACTACAAATTAAATAAAGAAACAAACACACTATTACAACATACATGCAGAATTTTGTCTGATGCGAATATTAGAAAATCTTTCTAATTTCATAACGGATCCATTTCACATTTAAAACATTCAAATTTCCCCCTCTCTGACGGGCCATTCAGCTCAGCTCTGTCATTCTGATTGTGGGTCACTGCGGCTTTAAACTTGAGCATAACGTCATTGGTTTGGCACATCTCTCACAGCGGGTCAGTGTGCTAAACCACTATGCACACAGCACAGACTCCATGCGCGTGAACAGGACACACTGGGTCAGAAAATAATATGGCAACATCCCTTTCCTTTGGTGTGTGGAGGGGAAACGGGGGACTAAAGCACAAGACTGAGAGAAGCACTTCCTGCCGTCTGCGCAGCAGCTAAGCCTCTGCAGAGCTCTGCAGCAGTAAGCGGGTGAGCCTTCGAGCTCACAGATGGTCAGGACGAGGAGATGGAAGCCCATCCCGGCTGTTTCCTTCCGCAATCTGAGGAAACATGGCCTGACCTCATTCTACCATCAGTGGAAAACACAATCAAAGACCAGCGACCTGGCGGGGTCCATCACCATCAATCTGTCCAACACAAACTGTTATCAAGAATGTTATTAGATAAAGCACCTCTAAGTTATATTGTTTTTAATAGTTAGTCTCATCTGCTTTAAACTTAAAAACAATGTGTTGAACAGTTGAAGTCAGAATTATTAGCCCCCTGTATATTTTCTCTCTCCAATTTCTGTTAAAAGAAAGCTGATTTTTTTTCAACACATTTCTAAACTAATAGTTTTAATAACTCATTTCTAATAACTGATTTATTTTATCTTTGATATGATGACAGCACATAATATTTCACTAGACATTTTTATTCAGGTTAAAGAGACATTTGAAGACTTAACTAGGTTAATTATGCAAGTTGGGGTAATTAGGCAAGTTATTGTATAACGTTTGTTTGTTCTCTCGACAATCGAAAAAAAATATATTGCTTAAGGGGGCTAATAATATTGACCTTAAAATGATTTTAAAAAATTTATAAAAACGTATTTTATACGAGTCAAAATAAAATAAATAAGACTTTCCCTGGAAGAAAAAATATTATAGGAAATACTGTGAAAAAAATCTTGATCTGTTAAACATAATTTGAGAAAATAATAATAAAAAAAAAACACAGGAGGGCTAATAATTGAGACTTCAACTGTATGTTGATTTATTTCATGGAAGCACTGGCATCCAAAGCAATCACATTTCCATGAGGACAAACAAGATTGTACAGTTATATACAGGAAATAACTGTATTAGAGCCAATCTTCAGTTCACTTTAAGCAATAGTCTGCTCAGAGCGATATAATCCAGACTCATGCACATACCCAGACAGTAAATCCCTGCTCTTTAAAACCAGGGTACATTTGGACAAGCCTGTGCTTTGAATCAGTCTCAACTCTAATTCCCATTCCTCCCCCCAAATCCAGATTTCCGGATATTTAAATAGGAAATATATTTTTCAGCCATTATTATGAACACATACAATTATTTATAATGCTGTAGGTGTATGGTAGAGCTGCACAATATATCGTTTCACCATCGAAATCACAATGTGATCCTTTTCAATAGTCACATCGCAGAATATGCAATGTTAAGTTTGTATCACAATTTATCATTCACGTGATTTTGATGCTTGTGATTGTACAATGACTTTAAAAGCATTCAGGTATAAAAAGATTGTACTATTTGTGACCTTAGCTACGATTCATTTTATTGAATTATGTTTATATCATTCAATTAGGCATGGGATGATAACCGTTTTCAAGGTTTACCGCTGTTTGGAAAAGTCAAGATTTTAAAACCGTCAAAATTTTCTGCAATATCGTTCCTACAATAAGTGCACAATTTTGTTTACGTTTTTTTGTTTTTTAGGACAGCAGTATCTTCAGCAGGAAATATTTAGTTTTTAAAACGAAGACAGCAGAAGTCAATGATTTATTTAGCTTGACATGTTTACTCTTCCAAAATATTTTTAATGCATCTCAAAATAAAATATATTGTGTTCAAAAGGTAAAAAAGTTTTTGTTTTTAAGCCAGACATTTAAAAAGGATATGTTTTAGAGCAGTAATCACAATTCCGTGATATTTTTATCCAAGGGTATCATACAGTCAGAATCTTACTTGAATACTCTTAGACTCGGGAAACGATAAAACACTATTTCAGTTGTATGTTTTTTTTTTATTGTATTTATAGATAGTTATGCATGAAAATACAGAAATGCACAGCAAATAGCACAGACAACAATGAAAATGTGTCAGAGGATCCCATAAAGTTTAAATGACTGTTTATTAGATTTTATAGAGATGCACTTCCACTGCGGAATCATTCCAATTGATCTAACGTTATAAATTTGTATTCATATCACAATATATATAGCAAAATAAATAAATATTGCAATGTTAGATTTTTCCAATATCGTGCAGCCCTTGTATTGACCTTATTCAATGCGGAAGTGCGCTCGTTTTTGTGATTGTTTTAGAACTTCCCAGTCATTTCTTTCATAGGCGACTGAATTGGAATTATAAACAGCAGAAAACGATCAAACTACTTGCTCTACAAACAAATGTTTGCATGACTATACAGACAAATAGAACAATATAATAAGAAAATATCAAGCAGCAAAATAAGCTGTTTTTGACATCTAAAAAACAAATGGAAGTAAATGAGACTGGAAGTCTCGAGCCAAAAGATTCAAATGGCTGCACCCGCTCATACACGGAGAATAAGGTGAATATGGCGGGAATTACAAATGTAGCATTTTACATGGACAATATCTATACGAATTATTAAATGTTGTGTTCCTAATAATAATATTAATAATAAACATTTATTTATTACACATTATCCAATAATCATCACAATTTATTGTGTTAAAGTAATTAATCTGTCAATGGCATACGGGTTAAAATTACATTCATCTTTTTCCATCTTATAAAATATTTATTGAACAGTAGGACCGCACAATGTTGGAAAAATCTGACATTCCGATATTTTGTTTTACTGCGATGTGAACAGAATTTCACCAAATGATTAGAAAAATTTGGGAAATTGGGAAGATTTTATTCATTTAGATCGACTGGGATGTTTAAGTGCTTTGTTATGCAGTGAATGATATTAATAAATTACTACAGAAAATAAAAAACAAACAGTGATTTCTGGGGAGTCTAACAGTATTCAAGTACAGAAATTGAACAATCAAATATAAAATAACATGGTCATCATTGCATAAATTTGTACAAATTATATTTAATAATATATTTTAATCTTTAATAAATAATCTAATCCTGCGATGTGACTACTGCAGATACACACATTGCGAAATCGATGTTCAAACGATATATTGTCATATACAGCCATATTGAATATTAAATCAATTGCATAAGTGCACATAAATGGCAATATTCAAAGAAAAATATGAAATATTTGCTAACTTATGCTAATGAAAAGATTCAATTATAAAACAAAGCAAAAGATCAATATTGCTTTATGACGTGAACAGTAGCAAAATTGATTATTTTTTTGAATAAAAGCCCATAAACTAAAATATAGAACCCATTTTAAATGCGCTTCTGACACCAAGATTTGCAATAGAAATGCACTGTTAATAATATTCGGCAATAAATGCACAATGATATAAATATTTGAGCCAAGCTGCGAGAATGAAAGGCTTTTATGCAAAACCAGTTATGATTCACACTTCGGATTAATCAAATTCAACAGTTATCAGTTGCTATTATTTAAAGACCCACAAGATTGTGTGAATATCAGTAAGAAAATGTATGTGAATATCAGATTCAACGTCTAACTCCACTCAGTTTTAGCAGCATTGGTCCATTCTTCTCAGTCCTGCCTTCTTCCTGTGATAGTTTAACGATGCATTTGTGGCAGGAAAAGTATTTTCTCAATGACCAGAAGTGACAAAGAATTTGTTGCAAAACACAAAGTGATGCAAGTAAAAATGTATGCCGTGTGCTTCTCTATCTAACGGAGAGGGAGGGAGGGATGCTTTAGTAACCCACATCATTTCATCTACAAGCAGAAATCAATCAAAAACCACTATGAATGCAAACATCCACCATTAGTGCTTTTCTTTGAATTTTAACAACCCAAAAGCTGCAGACAAGCCAATAAGAGTTCTGAAGACACATGGACTATAGAATACATGGATGTGTTAGAGAAAGACAGAGACATCGCTGCCACAAATGAGGTTTGGCAGCAGAAAACAATAACTAGTATGCTTGATACCAATACAACAACAAATCTGCTAAACCAGTCTAACTATTTATGAATTTAATGATGAAGCCTACAAGCCTATATAATAATAATAATGATGATAATAATAATAATAATAATAATAATATGATAATAATAATAATAATGTGTGTGTTACATAATCATTTTTTAATAATTTTATTTAAAATTATGACAATAACTTTAGCAAAAAACGACTTGAAATGTAACATTTCACATGAACAATATCGATATGGATTATTCAATGTTGTGTTACTAATAGGGTTGTCGCGATGCCATTAATTCATCTATGATTCTATACCAGCTGAAGTTTCATGATGATACCAAGTAGTATTGCGATACTGTAATTCATAACTCAAATTATAAAGCAAATTGTCAGAAATACTACATTTTACATGATATAATAGGTCTTGTATTTAATTCATAATTCCCTTATTATTAAAAAAGTATTATTTGCATGTCACTTCACCTAAAACGTATTTATTATATTTGTTTATTTTGTGCATAACTGACCAACAAAAAAATACATTAAAATAAAGATACAAAATATATCAAATGAAATTTGTTACAAAAATAGCATTTTTTCCAACAAAATTAGGCTATATGAAGTGGTCAAAATGTATTTAATTTTTTCTGTCTCATCAGGTAATAATCCAAAGTAATTCAAAATATCGCTTTGTGAGTCGTTCGTTTTAAGAGATTGTCGCGATTGTTGTAGTAACTAAATCATATTGAGAGGAACAGAAATGAACAGATGTGCGTTTGAAACATCAGAAAACTTGCAACCTTAAAGGGGTCCACAGACTATTAAAATAAAATGGTCTACTGTTGCACAAACATGCGAGCATTTTAGTGACTTTTCCACATGCAACATTATCTATTGTAGATAGACTGTTATTGAGGATACCACCAGTATTTTGAAGCGATAGTATCGTGATACTACCACAGTACCGGTATACCGTGCAACCCTGGTTCCTAATAATAACAATAATAAAAAGCATTTAATTATCACACATTAATTAGCACAAAATCGTCACTATTTTTTATGTTAAAGTAATTAATCTGTAATCAGAGTGAGAATTTAAATCTACATTCATCTTTTCATGAAATATTTGTTGAATAGTAAATCAATTACATAAGTACACATAAATGGCAATATTCAAAGAAAAATATGAAATCTTTGTTAACTTATGCTAATGAAAAGATAAAATTATAACACAAAGCGAAAGATCAATATTGCTTTATTATGTAAACAGTATAAAAATTTATATTTTTTAAATAAATAAAAGCCCATAAACAAAATACATAATCATTTTTATCATTTTATTTATTTATTTAGTTATATATATTTATTTATTTAGTTATATATATATATATATATATATATATATATATATATATATATATATATATATATATATATATATATATATATACTAATTTACTTGGTTAATTACAATAACTTTAGCAAAACTACTTGAAGTAGTGATACGATAGATAGATAGATAGATAGATAGATAGATAGATAGATAGATAGATAGATAGACAGACAGACATGCTTGCAGTGGGAGAAATTAAAATGGCTGTTTGCTAATTGATGCTGAGACCAATATCACAATCCTCAAAAATGTCATCCATATTAAACCAACACAAGCAGACTCGGGCCAAAATAATTAAATATAAATTATTGCAGCACATTTCCATTTCCAATGATGCTGTGCAACGTTAACTGAAGGCCACCAAAACACAGATCAGCTGAGCAAACAAGCACTGCACAATCCCAGCACACAACCAGGTTACATCAATCTGATTCTAACACAAATCAGCTACTTTACAATACGCTGATTAGAAAATATAAATAAATTATGACAGCTACCCGTCGTCAACAGGCGACTGAAACGGATGACAGACTGAATGCAAGAAACAGTTTTATATGCAACACTGACATAATTTAAACTAAGAACAGACACTAAATATGCAATACTGTAGCATGATAACACTCGTAAACCTATCTGTGGTAAAAATCTGACCGGTTCTCCTCGGCGTCAGCTAGCCTCCTGTGCTAACTGCCCTCCGGTGCAGTTTTGCACGTTTGCTTCGTTAAATACACATTTTTAACATATCTATTTATATCGTACACATTCACAACTCGATACCGCACCGGGTCAAGCGTTGATGTTGGTTATAAAAAGAGAAATAGGGTTAATATTTTGCGCGTCATTGGCACTCACCGTATCCTTTCTGTTTGTTTCTCTGCGCCGGGCGTTGGCAGGTCCGCGCGCTTGGGGTTTCCAGAACTGAAGAGCAGGGGCGAGCCGCGCGCTGCGTCACTCCATCATACTTCATTACAACTCGAAAACTATAGGATTCACTTAATGTAATTTTTATTTAGGTTCAATATTCATAAGTGTACATTTTCAAATTGCAAACCCATTTTCTAGCAATTATACATGAGATTAAAAATACGTACAATTCCAGGTTCACCTAACAAAACAGAGACATTCAAAACGTATAGACAAGTATATATTGTCCTCTTTATATGTCCTCTATATATTACATGTCCTCTTTACTACCTATTTCTTTATTATCGATTATATCTATCTGTAGATTTGTTCAATTATTTTATTATTTATTTTGATCGTTTTTCTACTCTTGGTTATTTTTCCTTTACTGGTACCTTCCAAGTACAATTGTTAATGTTGTAATTCTGTGTCCTAAATATATTTATCATTTGTACCTACTTTAAATGTTCAAACAAAGCATTAAAAAGATTTTAGAATTAATTAGATTAATTAGAAAATAGATTTACGGAAGATTCAAAGGAATGCAAATCTAATTAAACAAACCACATGCATGCTTTATCATCTTATTTTAATGTTTATTCAGTCATGTGAATTATTTCATTATAATTACTTGAAGTAATTCAATAGTAAAAAAAAAAATAGAGATAACGAATTATAACGAATTTTCCGAAATTAAATCATTTCATATACCATTTAGGTTTATATTATTTATTTAAATAAATATAATCGTGTAAATTAAAATGCATTATTAATTATTATATGATGAGAATAGGAACTCAATATTAATGCACATGTGAAATCATGTTTATATATATAGTGGCAATATGTGCATAAATACGATAATTATAATATTAAAAAATATTTAAAAATATGAATTTTAATATTAATATTAAAATTATAAACTGTATTAAAAAAAAAAATATATATATATATATAAATAAATAAATATATATATATATATATATATATATATATATATATATATATATAAATATATATATATTTATATATTTATATATATATATATATATTTATATATATATATATATATATATATATATATATATATATATATATATATATATATATATATATATATATATATATTTATATTTATATATATATATATATATATATATATATATTTATATATATATATATATATATTTTTATATATATATATATATATTTATATATATATATATATATATATATATATATATATATATATATATATATATATATTTATATATATATATATATATATATATATATATATATATATATATATATATATATATATATTTATTTATTTATATATATATATATATATATTTTTTTAATACAGTTTATAATTTTAATATTAATATTAAAATTCATATTTTTAAATATTTTTTAATATTATAATTATCGTATTTATGCACATATTGCCACTAAATTACTGTTGTTTTGCAGAGTTTAACAATTTCGTACCATGTTATGTATAGTACTTTACAATTTGCATTGAGATCAAATTCAGAATAATACATAAAGAGTTTTAATATGAAGTTATAGCAATATGTTGATAATAAATCGTTACCTTATTATAGAAACCACGACCCTTTAATCAATTGCAATATATATATATATATATATATATATATATATATATATATATATATATATATATATATATATATATATATATATATATATATTTTTTTTTTTTTTTTTTCTAATTATTTATTTAACTGTCTAATTTAGGTTGCTTTTGACCTACTTCTCTAAATACTTAAAACACCACAAGATGGCAGTAAAACCCTCGTCCAAAAGAAGGTCACATTACCCTGTCAAAATACAAGCCCGCCGTTTCAACTCATAAATGTAATTCTATATGATGCGAGGGTAAAATTAAAATAAAATTAGACAATAAATTAAATGTATCTACCATCCTTTAAATCACATTTTAATCAGATCACGAAAACAACCTGTCATTATTATCACAAAGCATTACTCATTGGTGACTTTTATTTTAAAATACATGGCTCGCGGTCACTACCTGGTTTATCATATGACTACTAGGAACACATGATTTTCAGAGACGTCAACAGATGGATGGTTAAATCTATTTGCTTTATTTATGTTTTTACGGTGTGAACTGACAGGTGAGTCGTTAAATTTAAAGCGCATCGTTATTCTGTTAATGCGGGTGTGAGTTAATGAATACATTTAAGCGTCATTATCACGCACATACACAAGTGCTTCTGTTTAATCTGCAGAATGACTATCGCGGATCTCTGGGATCAGAGAATTTCTGCCTTTCTGCTGAGTCCATCTCAGTTTTTGGCCACCAGCACCTCTGAGATTTTCCTGGCTGAACTCCTACACGAACTGCGGAATGATAAAATCAATGATCAACTTAAGGTAATGAAACCAGACGAACAAACATTTTAAATCATAGTAATGGTGTTGTTTTCTAAATAGTAAGTGAAGGTTTGTTTATATAGCAACTTTCACTGACATTGTCACAAAAGTGCTGTAAAGAAAACCGGAAAACTTTGGAGCCAGATCAGATTCATACACAATTAACATTTCACACAATTTACAAAACTCAATTTGTAAATTCAAAACACAATTCGTAAATGCACATATCCATTTCATAAATTCATAACACAATTCATGAATGCGTAAATACAATTCGTAAATTCAAAACACAATTCATAAATACACATCCAATTTGTAAATTCAAAACAATTCATAAATACACAAATCGGTTTCGTAAATTCAAAACATAATTCATGAGTGCGCAAATCGACTTCGCAAATATACAAATCTAATCGTAAATTCAAAAGACAATTTGTAAATACACAAATATAATTCATAAATTCAAAATACAATTCGTAAATTCAAAGCACAATTGGTAAATACACAAATCCAATTCATAAAATCAACACAATTCGTAAATTCTAAACACAATTCGTAAATACACAAATCCAATTCGTAAATCCAAAACACAATTCGTAAATTGAAAACCGTCATTTAAAAACAGTTTGTAAATACGCAAATCCAATTCATTACAGAAATATTTATAGTTACTTGTGAATTCACAAACTGTGTTTTGAATTTACAAACTGAATTTGTGTATTTATGAATTATATTTAGAATTTAAATTAAATTAATATTTAAATCAAAAGTACATGTGAATTGTGCTGTGCTGAGTTTGTGCTGAGTTTTATTTTTGCAAACATGCAATTTTTGATGCTGGTCTTGCTCCATAGAAAATAGGTAAAAGAACACATATGTATAAAATAAAACATGTTAAAAACCAAGTACAGAAACACCAATGTAAAACCAGCTCACGATACTGTTAATTAAAAGCTTGACCAAAAAGAAGAGTGTCTTTAAATGCTTTTTAAAAAGATCAACTGATCTCAGGGTTCTCAGAGCTACAGGGAGAGAGTTCCAGAGCCTTGTGGCCACAACACAGAAGGCATGGTCATCTTAAGACGAGTTGTGGGAATGGCTAAAATGTCTTTGCCAGAAGACTTCAGAGACCGGCTACATGAGTAACTAAATAAAAGATCTTGAATATAGAGGGGTGCCTGACCATGCAGAGCTTTATATGTAATTGTCATAATATTAAAATTTACTCTAAAACTAATAAGCCAGGAGTAGTGTGCGACCATCTATGGGTTCTGGTTACAAGCCTTGCAGCTGCATTCTGCACAACTTGCAATCGATCCATAGAAGATTTGTTCAGATAAGTGAACCAAACATTACAATAATCCAACCACGAAGAGATAAAGACATGTACAAGCATCTCCATCTCTTCCTTTGAAGAAAAGATTTTTATGATGTTCCAATAGTGTACGTGCATAAACTGACTTTGATATAGTTGGGTATTAGGGGGAAAATGTACATTTATATCATGACAAAATTATGTTATTGTTGTGTTAATAATAATCTTTGTAATAAAGTTTACACTGTCATGAGAAGTATACTTTTTGGTGTGCAATAATTTGTACCACAAATAACTGGTAATAATATTGTTTTGGGTAATAGACATTTTTGGGAAACTTATTGTACAATGTTTACATAGTAACATAATATTAGACCTTTCAAAGGGTGGAAAAGGCTCCCTTCAGATTTTCTTATGGGGTTTTATAATTTTTTTTTTTGTTGTTGTTTTTGATTAACAAGTAAAATAAGGTTGGCGGTAAAGATAAATCTACAAAACGGAAACATTTGCCCTTCAACAAACTGCTCAGACATTCCTATTTACTTTATATATATATATATATATATATATATATATATATATATATATATATATATATATATACATATATATACACATATATATACACACACACACACACACACACACACACACACATCAGCTTCAAAATCATGTTTTGTTTCATGTTTTTGACAATGTATGTCAAAGTAGGCAAGTTATGTTTACCACAGGCATTTTTTACTCTCTTATTAAATAAAAGAGAAGCAAAAACTCAAGAAAACTGTCAAAATCATATGAAAGTGGATAAAATGTTGGCAATCATTTTTATGGTAAACACAATAGACATTTATTGCATCATCAAAATTTGAGGTTATTTATATATTGTGTAAGTCAATATTAGGGCTGTGCGATTAATCAATCGAATCGCAATTTGAAATGTTGCAATTAGTTAATTTCAAGAGGCTGCGATATGAAATATATATATATTTTTAATTTCCCCCATCAAGAGCAAATGCATGACTGCCGTCGCTGTGTGACAGTCTTACTAGCCAATGAAGTGGGCACGCTTTTGGTCTGCCCAATCAGAATTGTGCAAACAAACTGTGGAACGCCGACAATAAAAAAAAGAAAACAAACATGAACGCGTGGACAAGTGAGATAATGGCGTCTGCTGCTTTAAAAGCATTTATAGACGATTTAATAACAGCATTGGTAAAATGGGATTATTTTGGTTTCAAAGTCACAGACACCAAACAAAAACAGGCCATTTTTAAGAGCCGTCACAAAATTGTTGCCACATCTTGCAGAATATTGAGCTGATGTTTGACAACAAAATATCTGTCCAAAAATAAATAAATCACAATTAGATATTTTCCCCAAATCGCACAGCCCTACTCATAATTGTGACAGGCCTTGCTGTATCTAGCTTACTTGAAATGGTGTGCAGTATCCCTATAACCAACATACTTTTGTTTTTAACACATTTCCCTTTTTTTATTATAAGACTCTCCTTGTGTCTGCACTACTGGAGCATCCAACCATTCTGTGCCCTTCTGCCTCAGTGGGAGAAGAAACGGCTCTCGAACTGCTGTCCATTTTTTCTCAGACACCACAGAAGTCCATCAGCCTCAAGTGTAATGTCATGCTGGCGATCACTAACGTGATAATATGCACTTCCTGTTTGGTCACCCACACAAAGATGGCTGAAGACTGGCTGGACCTTTTATTTCAGACGATTCAGGACACCAATGACTACAGATGCGGTCAATCCCAGCAGCCTTTAAGAGCCACTGCTTGTGACTGCCTACGAGAAATGGAAACCTGTAGCCCCGGTCTTCTTTCCCAAAAGTTGGAGGCCTTATATCTTCTAAAACAGCAAGAAACTACAGTTCTGCATCAGTCCTATTGTATGCTGTATACATTAGGGTTGAAGAACGCCATACAGATCTTGACGAACCAAAAAGACGTTACCGATTTAGAGTTCAAAAGCATATTAGGAGGAAACGAAGGGTTTGCATGGACAACTTATCAAAATTTCTTACCAATTAACATGATGGTGCAAGTCCCACAGTTGCCTCCAGGATTGGATTGTAAAGAACTCAAATCAATAATATCTTTACTTCTGGAGGAGTCCTACCTACTAACACCAATTTCCCAGTCCTCCCTAATGAGGGATCTTGTAGAAGTTGTCGCAATGGTGCCGGGACTTACTCCAACGCTATTTAAATCACAGCTTCTGCGACTGTTTGGCACAGCAGAAGTTGTGCTCATGCATGCCACGCTCTTTATGAAAGACACCTTCACAGATAGTCTTTTCACTGCTGAGGATGAGAACTTTCTGCTTAAGCGCCTGGTGGGATCAGCCCAGCATCCGCTTCTAAGAATTCCCGAAAAACTGTTCTACATGGACTGCATCCTGCATTTCCCTGAAAACCGACCCATATCTAGTAGTGGTGAAGAAAGCTTACCTGTGCTGGTTACGCCACGTCTTGCAGCATCTCTTCTTCCTACAGTTTTCAATGACAGTGCTACTATGCTCTGCAGACTGAACCTTCTGTGCCTGGTGCACCTTGAAGCAAATGAGGGTGAAGCAGATAAAGGAATCACCTACCTGTTCGATCACGTAATGGCACTTTTGAAAATTGTAGACAGCGACGGTAGCAGAGAAGTTGTCGTGACTTCCTT
This sequence comes from Danio aesculapii, assembly GCF_903798145.1. NCBI lineage: Eukaryota > Metazoa > Chordata > Actinopteri > Cypriniformes > Danionidae > Danio > Danio aesculapii. Next base: position 39,818,237 of record NC_079445.1, on the reverse strand, counting down.
CAGGGCCTTGTTTATTTTTCTTATGCACTTCAATGGCATGGAAGAACTCTCAGAGAAGCTGATCGACAAATTACGTGATATTTATTCCAGACATTGCAGACTTGCTCCAAATTTAATTGGCCTTGCAGATCGAATTCAAGAGTGTTTAGACGACCCTATCTGGTCAGTTAAGTTGTTGAGAGGACTTCAGAAATGCATTATGGAGATGCCTCCATTGCAATTGACGATTCACAATTTGAGTTGGCACTTGAAAGTCTTGAAAAGAGTGGCTAAAGAAGGTCAGATCACCCAAAGGAACACCATTTACCTTCTTCTCAACGTTCTCATCAACTCCAACTTGTGTGAAAGAGGCAAGTGGCAGATTGGAAATGCAGTTCTTGCTGTTTGTCGCAATCTTTTGGAGCACCCTTCGATTGATCAGGTGTTCATCGAGTTGGCTGATCTTTTGCAATACATTTCTGTTAATTACAATGACACGGACATCAAAGATCATGCTCGCTTTTACTACACATTACTAACCAACCTTTCATGGGAAAAGCTGACAGGCATTCTTGCCAAAGGTCCTGATGGAGGACGTGCCAAGGAGCGCTCGCATTCAGCAATTATGGCTGAGAGTGAAGGGATTGCGAGTAACCTGACAGTGTGCAAAACTGAACGGCATGTTTTACAACTCATTAAAATCCGAGATAAAGTTTCACAAAGCACTTCAGAAAGTTCTGAATCATTGGAGGCAACAGGAGAGGCTAGGAACTGGTTGGAGGTTTATCAAGAACAATTCCAGACACCTGGGTTTGGTTCGGAGGTCACTTTAAGGTACAACCTGACTCATGCAGAAGAAACTGATCCTTTATTCGATAGAGTCTTTTCAATCTGTTTGCATTTTGGGCTGAAAGACTCAAACTATGCAAAGGTGAGCGACATCCATGTACCATGTGTGTTTAGAGACCGAAAGCCCCCTGAGGTCAACGTCAAGCTTAAACCATTTCAACCCTATCCAACTACATTATGCGTGAGTGCAATGTTTACCACCCAAGATGGACGCTCATGGCACAGCCAACTACCTGATGTGAGTATTTCATTCCCAGAGATATTCCTACCTTTACCTATAGCTACAAACACATCAAGTGCATGCAGAGAGCAAGTGTTTGATCGCATCTGGGAGTCCGCAGCCACTGGGAATCCTGACAAATCTGCCATTAGTTTGTTCTGTTTCAAAACTGGAGATGAAAGTCTAGCCGATCTGATAAAGACACATTTTCAGGTTTACCTGATTGCAGATCAGCAAAGGGAAAGATTTTGGAAAGTCTTGTTCTTTCTTCCACCCATGTGCCATGTGCTTTTGAGGATTACACAGGCTGAGGATGCCGTTCAGGTCAGCATCGCAACGGACAACTGGGAGCTATTACCATTTGTGAACTCTTACCTCCGAAACATTACTGATCAATGTAGCACAACAGTAAAAGATGGCTAAATGGATACTTTGCAGTTTACACCGATGATTTTAAACCAATTAAATATATTTTATTACTTCTTTGTTTTGATATAACACAATTTCTTTTTGTATATTAAACCTTTCACTAACACGTCTTTGAACATTATATATGTATGTCCACATTATACTGTTTCGTGTGTAGGAAGCGCTTTTTACTGCTTTACAGAAGGTACTGAATAAATGATTTAATGAAATCCCAATGCCCAATAGACATTAGTAGTTTTTAAATAGAAAGATGCACAATTAACTACATATTCACAGGTCGAGTAGTAGTGACAAAGCAACCCAATCTGAAAAAATGAAATTTAATTTGTGTTGTAAATTAACAAAAAAACTCATTTTAAAACCAGGTGGTCATTATTTAAGACTGTTCGTGAGTGTTCTGTGATCTCTCACTGTGAAAGACCTTCAAAATTGGGCTCTGTGCAAGCTGGAAGAGCGGTCTGTCTATTCAACAGTTTGTCCATGATGCCAATTTCAGCGTCCCTTTTCTCAACGTCCTCCTGAGGTGTCCAAGACATGTCATGTTGGAGTTTGTATCCGCCAAGAAACTTGTGAGGACAACTAGCACCCCACTCCTATAAGAGAATAAAACAGTATGTGAAGTTAGCTGTTAATTATTGTACTTTGCTTCTTTTATTCCTCGTTGGAAATTCATGAAGCGAAAACCAGGAGTCTCTGGATGTAAGTTTAAGCAAGAATCTTTATTGAGAACTTGCTGGCAGGGCTGCAGTCAACAAAATCTGACAAAGGCAGTTAAATTGTATTTATAGGCATTCAGTTGGCAGTCCTTCTATGTGTCTCAGGAATGACTCCTTAACAAAAATGTAAATGGCAATGCAGGAAGCAACCCTAACTATGAACTCTAGCAAAGACAGCCCCTTTGGATTACAGTACCAGATATTTCAAGCCACACCTGGTAACGAAAACTAGCGACATGTAAGCATTATCACAAAGCAGGACTCACCACTCAGTTCACCTTAGGGATGAGTTATACTTCTGCGTCAAGCGCACGCGTATGGTCCAGCGCAGCCTTCATGCGGTCTCATAGCCCTCACTGTGGCTGACACGAACCTCTCGGAAAACGTAACTACATGTCGCAACGACACATATTGCTAATATATATAATCAAGCTCTGTGATTGGTCGGCTAGGTAGCAGTGACGAGCGTAGGCGGTGCTGATAGCCTTGGGCCCAATGGAGCAATTGTTTACAAGAGTCTCGTGAAGGAGCTCCAGATGGAAACTTTTGTTTTGTGTTTACCTTATGATTAAAGTTGTTGCACGTCCGCCGGTTCCAGTCTCTGAATAAGCGAGTTTTAGCTACCTGTACATTAAGGAAGCGTTCAGAAAAACAAATCACCCATGAAGAAACTCGACACAGAGCAACATAAAAACCTACTGCCTGCAAGTGTTTCGAAAGTGTTATTGCAGAGCAACGCAGAAGTATAAATGCATGACTACGCGCAAGGCAGGCGCCATGGGTCACGCCGATTACTTGACGCAGAAGTAGAAACCAGCCTTTAGGGGGCAGTTGGCCTAATGAATTGGACTTGTAATGGAAAGTTTGCAGGTTTGATTCTCTGCCCTGACAGGAATCGAATGTGGGGGGAGAGAATGAAACGCACTCTCTCCACCTTTGATATCCAGGTGAGGTGCCCCTTAGCAAGGCACCTAACCCCTTACAGTGATGATGTGCACTTCGCACTCGAGTGTGTGCACTTGTATGGGTCAAAAGCAGAGGACCAATTTAACCTTACTTACAAAACTTGAAAATATTGTATTATATTGACAGTATTGTAATCATACTAGACAATACTCACTTCACTTTAGTTTTATGTAATGATATATCAGGATGTAGATCTTAATCACATTCTTAAAGGGACAGTTCACCAAAAATTAAAGCTCGAGTGTGTTATATCAGGATGTAGATCTTAATCACATTCTTAAAGGGACAGTTTACCCAAAAATGAAAACTCGATTGTGTTATATCAAGATGTAGATCTTAATCACATTCTTAAAGGCATTAAAAACATTCTTACTCACCCTCAAATGATTATAAACCTTTATCAGTTTCTGTCCCTTATGGAACAAGAAGATAATTTGTAGAGAGCTGAAAGCCTGTAATCACTGACCTCCATGATAGGAAATACCAAACCTATGAAAGTCAATGGTTACAATTTTCCAAAGAAAGAAACACAAACAGATCTGGAAGTAAATGATGACAGAATTGTCATTTTTGTGTGAACTTTCGCTTTAAAATTTGCTGCTTACTTGTTTAAATGTGAATTTATAATTCTTCAGTGTTTTTATTTTGTTTCTAGGAACTTTTTTTAAATTATCCTTACTAGTCATCACCAACCAATTTAGATTACACTAAAAGTACCACTTATAAAAATGGATAAAACCAAAGCTTATATTCCCACCTAGTGTTAACAAGTGTTTCCAGTAATCCTACCTCATGTGATCAGCTGAGATGCATTACCATTTACACATAAAATGCATCTCTGTGATGAACTCCTGCATTCCATTTAGTCATGCTTTACACCCTTATCAAGGGAGAAAGCTTAACAAACTGAAAAAGTGTAAATGGCTCTTAGAGACTCAGACTTACCCGAGGAGACAAAATGGAGAAGTACCGTTGTCCCGATTCACGCATGTAAAGATAATACATGTTTCCTGGTTTCTTCACAACATTGCAGGCAGCGTGGTGAAGCTCAGCATCTTTCTTAGCATCTTCCAAAACCTGAAGAGAATAAAACCTTTCATCTTAAAAACCCCTTAACCTTGTAAAAACACGGCTAATATGGACAACAATGTCATGAAATTCTCCAAATGCAAAGGAAAATGTATTTAGTGCATGGTTGGGAAAAGGTCACAACTTCCAGTTTAGAAACATTTGAACTACACTGTTTCAATTTACCCTGATCTATTATGTGACGCTGCTTTGACACAATCTACATTGTAAAAGCGCTATACAAATAAAGGTGAATTGAATTGAAAACATTTATATACTGACGATGATAAAAATGCTAATTTTGCTACCAGTTCAATCTCACCTTTCTTGCTTGCTCCTGAAGGTATCTGATTTGGTCAGCAATGATGGTAAGTCTGTTGCAGGCATTGGCTCTGATAAACTCATCTCCCTAAAATCCACACAAAACACAATAAAACTGATGATTGATTGTGACGATTAGAAAAACTGTTTTTCTGTATCACAAGTCGAATAAGAAATACAAATGGATCACTTGCCTTCTGTACTTGCTGTGCCAGAGAAACCAGATCCATGGGATCTCCAACCCGGTTAGTCTGGTAAGGATTCACCAGAACCATTCCACTTGGGTTACTGCTGGTCTCCACCAAAGTTACTGTAATATTAGTATACACAGCACAGATGTGTATTTGCATGTAGAGTAACACATATTGATCAAGTGGAATAGTCTCCTTACTAGACTGCATTATAGTTATCCTGGTTTTCTGGAGGTTTTAGCAAGTCAAATTTAAGACCTTTTCAAGACAATCATGAATGAAATTTTAGATGTATACAGGGCTAAATGCTAGTCATTTTTGCTAATGGTCTGATTGGGGCAGTGGAAAAGATTTGTATTTGCCCGATCAAAAGAAACTCTAATTTAGTTATTTTTCAGCCATATATTTTAAATATGGTGTGAAAACAAGCAAACTTTAATTGTATACATACACCTTTCTTCCAACAAAACTTTTCTTTCAAAAAATTGACAAGTTTTTAAAACAATAATAAATGTATTCACAACAGTGTGTCCCCACCAGGTAGACATAAACACAATTTTTACCAAATATAACTGTACAGAAGATAATTAAACTATATTGATAAACGTAGTTAATGAATAAAAGATTTGTTAAAAGTTTTATTGAGATGTATTGTTGGTGACTGGATGAGTGTTGGCAAGATTGGGTAGCTTTACATGGACATAGGAAAATTAGGACCTGTTTAAAATTATTTAAGATCTACAACAAATATTTCAGTGAATATAAGACTTTATAATGCTTACATTTTTGTTTTTAAAATGCAAGACATTTTCAGACATTTTAAGATCCCACGGACACCCTGTAATTATAATTTATGTCAATTTAACATAGGTAGTAAAATAACTTTAGCACATTTTTATGTAGCCGCCACCAACACCATAGCATAAAACAAGTAATAATGATAATATAAAAAAATATTAATAATAAATAAAATATATCACTGATGTAGTTATGCAGCATAGTTTCTAAATGCAACATTATATTAATATTAAAATGTGTGAATAATCGCAAGTAAACTCATGGCCGTCATGCATTTTAATCGATTGACAGCCCTAAAATAAATACTATGGAAGTTAATTGCAGCTGCTTTACAACATTCCTCAGAATATTTTCCTTTGAGTTTAACAGAAGAAAAAAAAAAATAATCGAAAATATTTTAAACAAGTGGAGGATGAGTAAATTAAGAGTCATTCATTTTTCATTTCTGGGTAAACTATACCCACTGCTCAATTTATACTGTAAAGTTTCCCAGATCTTCCTCATCTGCTCAGCTCTGAGCTTCCACAGGAATTCAGCAGGAAACTACAGATACAGTGTTTTGTAAGAGTAACTATGTAAGAAGTTTGACAATTTTTCGAGAGTGAAGGTAAACCACAGATGTGTAGAGCACAGGTTTACGATGTTTATCATTATTAATAATAATAATGAAGTTAAAAACTGTACTTATTAAACATGTTAAAAAATGATTTAGGACTTTTTAAGCCCTACATTTTTGTTTTTGAAATGTAAGACTTTATAAGACCCTGCGGACTCCCTGTAATCATAATTATTGTCAAATTGCCATAGGCACTAAAATAAATCTAGCACATTTTTAGACTTGCCACTACCACCATAGCATAAAAAAGTAAAATAAAATATGATAATAAAATATAATAATGAGCCTTGCCTGTAGTTAGCACAATATGCATGTCCACTTAAGTACCTGATGTAGTTATGCAGTTTCAAAATGCAACATTTTATTAATATAAGGCATATTTAGAACAGATAAAATGTGTGATTAATCGTGAGTTAACTCATGGATGTCATGAATTTTAATCGATTGACAGCTCTAAAATTAATACTATGAATGGAAGTCAATTGCTGCTGCTTTCCAACATTCTTCAAAATATATTCCTTTAAATATATATAATCTGTTTGAAACAAGTGGAGGACAAGTAAAATAAAAATTTTAATTTCTGGGTAAACTTTACCTATTGCTCAGTTTATACAGTAAACTTTCCCAGATTGTAAATTCAGCTTAAATTCAGGCAAAGTTGGTTTTATATTCACGCATTCAGATTTTCTATTTAATAATAAATTCAGAAAAGCATTATTTGCAATTCTAAATAGGGAAATCATATCATTAGCCAATGACTATCAAAGTACAACACTTCAGTCACATAAACAGTGCTAATGTTGTTGTAAAGTTATACTTAAATCTGCGATTTCAGACCTAATATTCAAAGTAGCGTGTCACAAGTAGTCATTGTTAATAAAAGAACAAATGTGTGAATACAAAAACTAACTTTACCTTAACACTACAGGACAGGTACAGTATTTCGTAAGAGTAATTATGCAAGAAGTTTGATCACCTCTCGTGAAATTAAACAACCACAGGGGGGTGGAGCAGAGGTTCGCGACGTTTATTAATAATAGTATTAAGTTATAAACCGTAATTCTTGAAAATATGTGTTGTAAACTTATGAAAATTTTGGTAAATAAATATATGTGAGAGTGAACCAATAACGAGACGTTTTCGTAGCTTTACTAAAGTTGTCAGCTTTTAATAATCACAAAATGATTACTTTTAAGCAAACACTTTTAATGAGTCGTTTTTATTTTTATATTTTACTAACATATTGTTAGTATCAATCATTTACTAGATTAGGTAACGCAGTAAAAACAACAACAACCTTCTAAGAATGCGCTGTAACATGACTGAATTTATCGTTAAAAGCATTTGTCTTACCCGTAGTGGTTTTATTCGGTTGGTGTGGCAGACTGACACTTTTATCCATGTTTATTGAAGTATTTCCAGCACAATAACTCGAGAACCGCACCGGTGTAACATAAGTCTAGCACGACACGGAGGAGGCGTTTCTGGGGTCCTGCTGTGTTTTCTGCCTTGAGTAGCAGGCTGTGTAGTTGCCTGAATAAATTAAATATATTTTAGATATCTAATCAATTAAATATACATTTAATATGTGAATAAAATTGAGTATATGTTTCTAAGACAATAGTTGAATATTGTAAGACTCATTAACATTTATCAAAAATATATTTTCGAAATAAACCGATCGTGCATGTTTAGAGGTAGCCTTCGCGTTAAGTATTATTCAACCAAACGGGGTTGTGAAGAATAGTAGAGAATGTTGTAATGTGAGTGTTAGTTATGAAAGTGCTGAGTGTTAAATTATGAAACACAGAAATGCAAGTCTGTACAAGTTTGTAAATTGATCTGACATTTCTTATCTAAACTTTTATTTTTACAAAGTTAAATCATTTTACCTTTGAATACAACGAAAGAAAGAAAGCATTTCTGGTATATCACAAACGTTAAATGTATACATTCGATATTTTGTAGCCTACTGAGAATATAAAATGTGAATTTCAAATTTCAATGCATTTAATAAGTAAATAATATAACAGAAATGTAAATATAAAATAAAAAAAATTCAATTTTTAAAGCACGCTAAAAGATTGCTAACCTGTAACATTTGCTAACTTGAGTATTTATTTCAAATTGGATATTTGGTGGTGACATGGTGGGTTAGTGGTTAGCACTGTGGCCTTACTGCAAGAAGTTCGCTGGTTTGAGTCCCCGCTGGGCCAATTTGTGTAGAGTTTGCATGTTCTCCCCGTGTTGGCGTGGGTTTCCTCTGGGTGCTCCGGTTTCCCCCACAGTTCAAATGCATGCAGTGTAGGTGAATTGAATAAGCTAAATTGGCCGTAGTGTATGTGTGTGTATGGATGTTTACCAGTACTGGGTTGAAGTTGGAAGGGCATCCGCTGTGTAAAAACATATGCTGGATAAGATGACGGTTCATTCCGCTGTGGCGATCCCTGATGAATAAAGGAACTAAGCCGAAGGAAAATGAATGAATGGATGGATATTTGATAAAATAGACATGTTTGCAATACATTTAGCTTGTAATTAGAAATATATATAATTAAAAATAAATATATTCATGATTTATTTAAGTTGATTTATGTATACATCAAATAACATAACAATTCCACACCTATGGCCTGTATAATGTTGCAGTGTAATTCAGTGTAACCTACATTCATGTACAAATTATCTTCCCAGTAGAATATGTAAAATAATAGGTGATTGTACAGAATGTTATTATTTAATAGCCTAAATAGTAAGCATATAATAGGTTTATAGGTATCACAGTTTAAAATCCCTTGTGCATTTTTATGAATATGCTTACCAGATCAATGTTAATAATATTGCATTAATAAAATTAATAAACTAAAACATTAATACAATCCATTTAGGCTTTTCAAGTGAGAATGTACACAAATGATTTGACTGTTAAATAGTAAATTATGTTTGTGTAAGTTTCCTTAAAGAGTTAAAACACTCCTTTTACTCATAAAATAAACAAAAAACGGATCAATGTTAATAACATTGCATGCATAAAATCCTAATTAAAACAATAACACGATCCATTTAAGCCTTAAAATGAAACTTGCTCATATTAAATAGTAAATTATATGTATGAAAGTTTTTGTAAAGTCTTCAGACACTCATTTTACTTCTAATAATAAAGAAAAGCAGCTGATAATTAAAAACAAACTCCACTTACATTCAAATAACTAAAATCTACCATCTAAAGGAGACCAATTATGCAAAACCACTTTAATAAGGGGTTTAAACACAGTTGTGTGGCAACAGGAAGTGAATACAACCAGCTACTAATAGTAATAACATACTATTTTAATTGTTTATAAACACACTTCATAAAAACAGTCTGCATAGACACTTTGACAGTTGAGGGGGTCCACAAAGACGACGTGAAAGCAGTAAATGTTATGGAGGTCAGTTACGTCACTTTTGTTATGATCATTTTTTAGTGGGTTTCCATGTGCTTCCAGCTTTAAAATGGCACCTGTTATACAAAACTCACTTTTATAAGGGGTTTAAATGCAGTTGTGTGGCAAAAGTGTGTGAATATAACTGGCTCCTTATGGAAAACATTTATTAATTTAATTGTTTATAATCAAACTTCATAAAAACAGTCTGCAGAGACACTTAGATTGACGGTCTCCCTTTTGTACGTGTCATCAGAGTGGGAAAGCCCCGCCCATTATTGACAATCTCTCCCTAATTGGCACAGGATGTTAGTCTTGCTTTTGAATCTGCCACTATGCTGACACATGGGCATTTGTAGCTCTCCCCTATTTTAAAAAGAGCACAATCTCATTTGAACTTAAAGTGACAGTCAGCAAAATGCCACAATTAGGCATAAAAGGGGTAGTTTCAAAGAGTTATAAAACATTATCTGTGTGCTATTTATGCTGAAACTTCACATACACACTCCAGGGACATCAGAGACTTCTTTTAGATCTTTAAAAAGGGGCATAATAGGCCCCCTTTAAGTGATTGCTTTAAAGGGTTTGTGTTTTTTTTAGTTAATTTATTTTAAGATACCAACTCCATTCACTTTATATAATACTGTAACTTCTAGTTTTACTTCACAATGCCTCAACTGTTACTCAAATCTTCTAAATCTGTGACCAGACCCAGTTTCACACAGTTGCCCTAAATATCTCGCTCCCCACACTGGCTTTCAGAGCTCCTCCTCCTCCCTCTTCAGAGACTTTAGGACAGTCTCCAAAACCGAGATCTACCTCCTCACAGGCCTCCAGTAGTCTCCAAGATGTGGACCTCACTGTGCCTCATCTCAATCCTCTCCACCCTCCACTTCACCCAGTGTGACCCTCAAATCAATGCGGGATTTCAGCCGTACGACCTGCTCTTCGATAACGCGGTGGAGGCGTATTATAAGCAGGACTGGCTGGCGGTGATCCTCAACATGGAGAAAGCGCTGCGGAATAAAGGAGCGCTGCGTAAAATACAGACGCACTGTCGCCTGTCCTGCGCCAATAACACCGCTTTTGGGGAGCCTCTTCCCGGTTTGGGCGTCCCGATCCCAGGCTCCGGCTCTGTGGAGGATTTAGCGTTTTTCCAGAGGATTCTCAAACGGGCCGATTGCGTGAATGCGTGTGAAACCGAGAAACTGGGACCGGCGACACTGCATAAAGTTAGTGAGAATGTAGAGCTGGAGTTTAAGAAGAGGACGCCGTATAATTACCTGCAAGTGGCTTACTTTAAGGTAAAATAAAAGTGCATGAAAACTTTTAGTATGACACAAGTGTTGAACTGAACTTTAAGGCTAGATGGAGAAAAAGAAATCTGTGCATCTCATTTTTGTAAACAAAGAATATCGATTGCATTATCCATATATTCTGTCATCGCGCAAATGCGCGTTTTGGTAAAGTTGATGTAGATGGTTGTTTACAAAATGCAGATATGTCATTGAATGGTTAAATGTTTGAGAAGCTCTTCCACGTTTCCCCAACCCCCCCAAACCCACATTACTGTGCCACGTCTTTAGGTGGAGCCTTGCAAAACCTCTCTGATGCTTCCAGAACTCACGGAAAAGTCATAAAACACCACTGCTTTGTAAACTGAATGGTTTAAAAAGTGATATAGAGTCGTGTGCATGAGCTTCAAGCCACTAGAACCAAATGATCTCAATAATAATAATGAAATGGGGGAGATGTGTGATAAAATGTGTAATAATTTGTGAGTCAGCTAAAAAGTATCATTTGTAGGTGGTTGCTTTAATTTAGGCATATAAAATAAAATAACTACAGCTGAAATAGTTGCTATGTCTAAACATTTAGTTTAGTTTAGTCATGTTTCCATTTAGTTTAAATTAAAATGTCTAAAAATAAAATTATTTAGGCTATTAAAATGTAATTCAAACTTTTCTTAAAAACTACAATAATCATTCAATGCTAAAATAAAATGCACACACACACGCACGCACGCGCACACACGCACACACACACACACACACACACACACACACACACACACACACACACACACACACACATATATATATATATATATATATATATATATATATATATATATATCTATATATATATATATATATATATATATATATATATTAGGCTATTATATACATTCATATAGAATTTAACGCAATTATCTAAATTCCTAAAATAATTCAATCACACAAGTACACTATGGGTCAAATGTTTGGGGTCAGTAGGATTTTTACATGTTTTAAAATAAGCTTCTCCTGCTCAGCAAGGCTGCATTTATTTAATCAAAAATGCAGTACAAATTGTGAAATGTTATTGCACTATAAAATAACTGTTCAAACTGTAGTTTATCATTTAATTTAATAAATTATTCCAGTGATTTTAATGATGAATTTTCAGCTTCATTACTCCATTCTTCAGGGTCACATGATCCTTCAGAAACTCTACTATTGATTCACTCTAATATTGATTATTATTATTATTGTAATTATCATTAATATTATTATTAATGGTAATAGTAATCAAAGCAATAATGACTGGTGTAATAATATAATTTGAAACTACATACAATAAGTAATAAATAAATATTTAATAAATATGTAACAATAAAATGTTTTTTTTTCCACATTTAATAAATGCTGCCTTAATGATCAAAATAATTTCCATTAAAAAAAAAACATGAAAAAAAAACACCCCAAACTTTTGACCGGTGGTGTAAATAATTATATATATTTTTACATTTTTTATATACTGCAAAAGTAATTAGAGTGATGTTGCTGAGTTTGTTAAAAGGCACTGGCTTTACTATTTATGATGTGATCACCAGGGGGCGTCGGTAAGAACGCATAAGTCAGGCTTTGTAGTTAGCTGATTTTATACAGCATTTATTTGCAGTCATAAAGGCACATGCGTGTGTGTGTGGTATTTTCTAGAAACAAGAGAGAAATATACCACAATGATTAAACTGCAATTGGTATAATATACAGAACAATATAATATGACATAATATATATAACATCAATTATGGCATACAAGTAAAGATTAACAGAGCATCAGGTCTAAATATGCAGTAAACACATACATGTAAGACACATCCAATGCCCAAATACTGAGTAAACATGGCATTTACATTGCTTAACACTTCACTAATTTATATATCAACACACTTCAATGGTATATAAACTTGCGGGGATAACACGTGCGTCGTTAATAATGGCGTTTGCTCGGAAGCGCGCACCACCCGCGTTCATGACGTAACTGCAATCATGCGGTCCGATCGTCATTCGAAGTTTGCGTTACAACACTAAACCCATATACTAAGTGTTAGAAGCACACAGACAGAAGACATGAACACTTACTTCTTGTAACGCACACACAATAAGCCACTGCATTGAGCCGTTAGCCAGAATCTATTGAACTGCAATGTCCGGCTACAGGAACGGAAATGATATGCGTCTTCTGGGCGGGCCAGACCCAGCTGTCAATCAACCCGGCATCAAATCAGAACGCTAGATATGCCTGGCCTTTACAACAGCCGCCCCAATTTACTTAGTAAATTTACTACAGAAAAGGCCTAAGAATTATCATCTTCTGGTAACGGTGGTAAACGGATCAATTTACTCACAGGTCTAACATATTTGCGATCACCCACTTGTACTTCAGCAGTTCTTATACATCCATCTGCTCCAGGTATTGTGTCAGTGATCTTACCCACCAGCCAGAGAGCTCTGGGAAGTTGTGAATCGATTATTATCACTACTGTCCCTTTCTCCAGATTCTTGGCCTTGTCAGTCATCCATTTTGCCCGCGTCTGTAGTTGAGGCAGATAGCGCTTTATGAAGTGTGCCCAGAAATGATCTGCCAGTATTTGACTGTGTCTCCATTGCTTTTTGCTCAGTAGTTCTGTTTTTGGATAGACAACTTGTGGCAAGCTGGAGTCAGGCCGCCCCATTAGAAGGCTATTTGGAGTTATAGGGTCAATGTCAGCCACATCAGATGGTACATAGCCCAACGGCTTGGAATTGAGAATTCCCTCAATCTCTACCAGCACTGTTGTTAATACTTCCTCTGACACATGTTGTGCTCCAAGCGTCTGGTTGAGTGCAGCTTTCAGTGTTCTGATTTCTCTTTCCCAGATACCCCCAAAATGGGGAGCTCCAGGTGGGTTAAAGTGAAACTCTATCTGTTGCTTTGCAAGTTGGCTTTTCAGGGTAGGTTGCAAGTTGTTGAATGCTTCGGTTATTTCTCTCTCACCTCCCTTGAAATTAGTACCCTGGTCTGAAAAGAGCTCATGGGGTTTTCCTCTTCGAGCAATGAATCGGCGTAGAGCCATGAGGAATGAGTCTGAGCTGATGTTGGTTAGCACATCAATGTATACCGCTCTAGTCGTCATACATTTAAAGATAATTCCCCACTGTTTCTCGTTGCGCCGCCCCACTTTGATTATGAAAGGTCCGAAACAGTCCACACCAGTTGAGTAGAATGCAGGTTTGTAAAGTCGAAGGCGAGCAGGGGGTAAATCGGCCATACGGGGGATCTCAGGTTTACCTCGCCATTTTCTACACTCGGTACACTTATGTTGATGATATCTTACAGCCTCTCGTCCTCTCAAAATCCAATATTGTCGGCGGATCTCAGCATATACTCTTTCAGGACCGGGGTGATGCAATTTTTCATCAAAATGCTGTATGAGTAGCTGACTCAGGGGATGTTTGGGTTCTAGTATTATGGGGTGAACAGTTTCTGGATCAAGCAATTCACTGCGTCGTAGACGCCCACCAACTCTAATGAGCCCGGTAGATTTGTCCAGCTCTGGAGCAAGGGTAAGTAACCGACTGTTAGAGGGCAAGGGTTTGCCAGTTGTCAGTGCCTCTAATTCAGTGGGAAAGCATGTAGCTTGTGCTTCCTTCAGTAGGGTGATCTCGGCCTCTGCATAATCTTTGGCGGATAAATCTTCTGGTTTCTTGTCTAGGCCAAATTGTTCCAAAGCTTTGGACTCAACTGCTTGTGATAAACTGTGAAACTGCGAGAATCCCTGAATGGCCTGGGAAAAGTCTATTCTAGTTAAGCCACAAAAGCTTATCTTTGTTTCATCATCCGTGTTGTCAGTGTTTGGCTTCACTGAGTCATTGGGCCAAGTAAGTGGGTCTTGCCGGAGGAAATGAGGCCCTAGGTTCCATCTTGTAGGTTGTGCAAGCTGCCAAAGTGATTTACCACGAGTGATATCATCTGCCGGGTTATCTTCAGACTTAACATACTTCCATGCTTGAGGAGAGGTTAATTCTTGGATCTCGGCAATTCTTGTGCCCACAAACACCTTGTATCTACAGGACTCTGATTGAATCCAGGTCAGCACTACTTTTGAGTCACTCCATAATGTTAAGTGTTGGATGGGCAGAGTAAGCTCTCTTTCTAAAAGGCTTGCCAACTGAGCTCCAGTTAGGGCAGCGCAGAGTTCCAATCTTGGAATAGACAGCTGCCGCTTAGGTGCAACTCTGGATCTTGCTGCAATGAATGAAACCTCCACTTGGCCTTCTGTATGTTGTGTTCTAAGGTATGCAACTGATCCGTATGCAGATTCTGACGCATCGCAGAATATGTGAATATCCCTCACACATGTTTCAGCATCTAGATGTGGGCTAGTGTAACATCGTGGGATTGCAATTCTCTCAATGGTTTGCAGCTCCTCTTCCCATGTACACCAGGCTTGTTGAAGATCATTGGGCAGTTTGGGGTCATCCCAATCACGACTTTTGTCCCACAACCGTTGTATCAGCACTTTAGCCCTGGTGGTATATGGGACAATATAGCCCAAAGGATCATACTGGCTAGCCAAAACATGATAGATGTATCTCAATGTGGGCACTTGCCTTTCTCGCTGCCAGGCCTTGTAGCCCAGTGTGTCTGTTTGACAGAGCCAGCGTAAGCCCAAAGTGGACTCTGCAACATTCCACTGTTTTTCTGAGAGCCACAGTTCATTCTTCTCTGATCTGGCCTCAAGGGGAAGGTGGGCTACAACGGAGGGAATATTACTCGCCCATTGTCTCAGTTCAAACCCACCTGAGGCTAGAAGGGATTGTAGTTTATTCACCAGTTTTGTAGCTTTGTCTTCCGAAGGTACACTCTGCAAGAAATTATCAACATAAAAGTGTCTCTCCACAGACATGCGTGCATCTTCATCTGGTGATGTGTGGTCCCGGGTATGTTTCAAAACGGCGAACGTGGCACAGCATGGGCTACATGTTGTTCCGAAGGGCAATACCTGCCACTCATACACATTTACTGGGCTCTCTCGCTGGATGTTCCTCCATAAGAACCTGAGCAGAGGTTTGTCCTCTGGCAGCAGGCGAATCTGGTGAAACATTCCCTTAATATCACTTGTCACAGCAACTGTATGCTCTCTGAATCGAAGCAATACGCCCAGGAGAGTGGAAGTAAGAGTTGGACCTGGCAAGAGATACTCATTGAGATTGTGACCCTCAAACCGAAATGAACAATTGTACACCACTCTGTTTTTTCCATTATGGCAAACCATATGGTGTGGTATGTACCAAGACTCCTGTGACTGGTCTACAGCTTCCGGTTTAAGTTTAATGACATAACCAGCTTTCTCTAGTCGGTCAATCTCTTGGTTGTATGATCTTGCCCACTCTTGGTTTCTGCCAAGCCGTTTTTCTAGGCCTCTGAGTTGAGGAAGGACTGCTTCCTTTGGTGCCTGTAGCATTGGCATCTCTTTCTTGCGTAGCAGAGGGGTAGCATACCTGCTCACTCCATCCACATCCACCCTTACGGTCTTAGACTCAAGCAAATTAATGGCATCTTGATCACAGCGTGAGCGAGTCACTTCCTTTTCTGTTTTGTATGGTAAGGTGTCTATTTTCCATAGTCGTTCAACATTTTGCAGAAGATCCGAGGATGAGACCACTGAGGTGAATAGGCATTGCTGTGAGGAGAGCTGATGCTGAACAACCTTGGCAGGTCCTTGCAATGTCCAGCCTAATCTAGTTTTGACACCAGCAGGACCACCTGGTGGACCAAAGCGCACTGGTTCAATTGGGGCAATCAGATGATGGTGGTCAGAGCCTATTAGTAACAATGGCTGTACTTGAGAGAAACTATGAAGGGGCAGACTCTTGAGATGATTAAATTTCTCTTGTAGAGCTTGAACTGGATGTGAGTGCTTTGCTAGCCCTAAATGGTTTGCAGTGAATGCACCCCGTATTTTGAATTTCTTGTTGGGCTGAGAGGCAGGGGATAGAGTGAAGGACACCTTGGCACCTGAAAGCACTTGTGTATCATGTCTGACTGTCCTCAGAGCAAGGTTCTCTGGCTCACCATTGATCTTAAGCTGCTGCGCTGCCTCGTGCAATAAGATGGTGCGCTCTGAACCATCATCGAGTATGGCGTAAGTTGTCAATGTATGTTTGCCATTGTGCAACAGTACCTTACTGATTTTTAGAAGAACCTGGCTGCCACCTACTGGACGGTCTAGGTATAGAGTTTGACTCTCTTGCTGCACTTCGGGACTCTTTGCTGCTGCAGACCTGCTATTTACCTCATGCAGAGTGGTTAGATGCTTTCCTGTGCAAACCTTACATGCGGCTTTCAACTTGCATTGTGCTGCCTGATGTCTCCCTCCACACTTCCAGCATCTTTTATTAATTTTAATCCAGTTAGCTTTCAGCTCAGAAGGCAGCTGTGCAAAATTACAACACTGATTAAGGAAGTGTTGTTTGTTGTCACAGTATTGACAGTACACTGACCTGTTAAAGGTTTCTTTCTCTGGCTCCTTTGTTGTTGTACTGCTCAGAGACTGATCTGTACTGTGCAGGATGGCCGTTGGCTGTTGAGGGTGTTTGCGTGGCCGCTGAGCCTCTTTATATGGAGCACTACGTCCTTTTAGCTCACTCAAATGAACTCTACTGTCTGTGGGCTGCACTTGCAATTCAAACTCGAGCCAGTCTGAGAAATCTAACAGGTTAGGTATAGGGTTTCTGAGTGGGTGGATGTACCTTTTGAAATTTGCTCGAAGATCATGGGGCAGTTTGGACATGAGTCTAGCCACGTGTGAGCCACACTGAAGTTCAATACTTCCTTTGTCACCCAGCTGGTCGAGCATCCCCACCAGTGCTCTTACTCTTAGAGCGAACCTCCTAAAAGCCTGGGAATCTCCACTTCGCATGTTGGGGCCTTCCATCAGTTCAGCAATTCTCTGTAATGCCAGCTGGTGGGGCTGTCCATAGTGTTCAGTCAGAGATTGCATGGTGTATGAGTAAGGATAAGGGGAGTTACTGTATGAGTCAGCTATAAGAAGAGCTTCCTCAACTTTCAAATGCTCCACCAGAATCTGATATTTGAACTGCTCCGTAGCATCTTGTGGTAGCAAATTCTCAAGAGATATCTTTAAACGTGCAAATTGTCGTGGGTCTTCTGATGTAAAATCAGGTATAGAGGGTGTGGGGCCTCTGTAGGTGCTCTCTCTAGCAGGGGGTGGCCGACCAGCAGACACAAATTTTCTTATTGGATTGTGTGGCTGTATCCTTTCTAACTGTTTGTGAGGCATTAGAACAGGTTGGGTGGCACGATAAGTCATCTGTGGCTGGTTTGGGCCATAACTACAGTAGTCATCTTGGTTATGCACTGGGTATGCCCTGGTATCAGGTTGCGGCTGAGCATAGTAGGGTGAACTATGATGATATGGGACATGTATGTTTTCTGGTAGAGATCTAATGCTCATTCTGGACAGTTCATTTGAAATGGCCGAAACACTAACCTGATCATCCACCACAGGTTCACAGACTTCAGCCTCCTTAGCAGCTGGTTTATTGGAGTTCAACCTAAAGGACCGGTGAGAGCGTGGAGCTGGTATTGGTGTGAATTTAGCTTGAGTACTAGAAGCCCCAATTACTGGTTTGGTTCGAGGCAAAGGAATAGGGCTCTGGAGTACAGTCGTTCCAGTGTCAACTCTTTGACTCATTTCTCTGAGTGTACGGTACAGTTGAACATTCTCTTCTCTTAGCCGTTGAATGACTGCTTGAGCCTCTTTATCTTCATATGGCTCTCCATCTCTTTCATTTTCTGAACACTGAATGAAGGGTGTCATCCCGGCAGCTCCTTCTGACTGATAATGAGCTCCTTGCCACTCTGATTCACGTTGGTAGAGCTCATGTTGCACTTTAGATGCAGGTGGATAAGTGTGTTGAAACCCACTGTATTCCACTTCGAAATCGGCTAAATGTCTTGGAGGCTTCGGCACTCGTTTGTGACATACTTCTGACTCAGGCTCTGTAATATGACTGGCTCTGGACATGTTATCCATGATAATCACATCAACTCCGGCTCGAAGGACCATAAGTTGTTGCTGAGTTTGTTAAAAGGCACTGGCTTTACTATTTATGATGTGATCACCAGGGGGCGTCGGTAAGAACGCATAAGTCAGGCTTTGTAGTTAGCTGATTTTATACAGCATTTATTTGCAGTCATAAAGGCACATGCGTGTGTGTGTGGTATTTTCTAGAAACAAGAGAGAAATATACCACAATGATTAAACTGCAATTGGTATAATATACAGAACAATATAATATGACATAATATATATAACATCAATTATGGCATACAAGTAAAGATTAACAGAGCATCAGGTCTAAATATGCAGTAAACACATACATGTAAGACACATCCAATGCCCAAATACTGAGTAAACATGGCATTTACATTGCTTAACACTTCACTAATTTATATATCAACACACTTCAATGGTATATAAACTTGCGGGGATAACACGTGCGTCGTTAATAATGGCGTTTGCTCGGAAGCGCGCACCACCCGCGTTCATGACGTAACTGCAATCATGCGGTCCGATCGTCATTCGAAGTTTGCGTTACAACACTAAACCCATATACTAAATGTTAGAAGCACACAGACAGAAGACATGAACACTTACTTCTTGTAACGCACACACAATAAGCCACTGCATTGAGCCGTTAGCCAGAATCTATTGAACTGCAATGTCCGGCTACAGGAACGGAAATGATATGCGTCTTCTGGGCGGGCCAGACCCAGCTGTCAATCAACCCGGCATCAAATCAGAACGCTAGATATGCCTGGCCTTTACAACAAGTGAGCTGTACACCTGAAAAAAAGGATATAGCGACAATAAAATTAATACATAATAAATACATATAAAAAATTGTAGTTTGAGAATGTTAAAGAAGAAAGTTAGAAATTAAAAATAAGATAGCAACACACTATTACTGATCTTCAAACCATTACAAATAAATAAATAAAAATCTATGACTTTGAAAATATTGAAATATAAATGTATAGTGAGATAAGACATGACAAAAACAACAAAACTGTTAAAAATAAAGTAAATTAAGTGAATATTATTATTAAAAATATTAATTAATTAATAGTTACGACTATTTATGACTATGCTAACACATGTATACACACCATACACACATTATGTTCAATATATTCTAGGAATAGGTTGATGGCGACATGGTGGCTCAGTGGTTAGCACTGTCGCCTCACAGAAAGAAGGTCGCTGGAGTCCTGGCTTAGTTAGTTGACATTTCAGTGTTGGTGTGGGTTGGGTGCTCTGGTTTCCCTCACAGTCCAAAGACATGTGGTATAGGTGAATTGGGTAAACTAAATGGGCCGTAGTGATTAGGTGTGA
This sequence comes from Danio aesculapii, assembly GCF_903798145.1. Taxonomy (NCBI): domain Eukaryota; kingdom Metazoa; phylum Chordata; class Actinopteri; order Cypriniformes; family Danionidae; genus Danio; species Danio aesculapii. Next base: position 39,797,930 of record NC_079445.1, on the reverse strand, counting down.
ATGAGTGTGTATGGGTGTTTCCCAGTACTGGGTTGCAGCTGGAAGGGCATCCGCTGTGTCAAACATATGCTGGATAAGTTGGCGGTTCAAGCCGAGGGAAAATTAATGAATGGATATTTTAATGTTTTTTTTTTTATATTTCAAACTATTTTATCGAGCTCTAACTTGGAAACCATGAGTGTCAGACTCATATCTGAATATTTTTTTCTTTTTACTTACAGATAAACAAGCTTGACAAGGCAGTGGCAGCAGCAAATACATTTTTCATGGCGAACCCCGAGCATGTGGAGATGAAACAGAATTTAGATTATTACAGGATGATGGCTGGGGTGCAGGAGACCGATTTCAAGGACCTGGAGGAGAAACCGCACATGGTGTGATGAATGATTATTAACCTAGACTTAGATTTATATTCCATACAGTCCCTGCTTTAAAGAATATGATTATAATTGGGGCTGCACAATATATACACTGTAAAACCCAATAAGTTAAGGTAACTCAAACTGTTTAAGGAAACCGATTGCAACAAACCAATTAAAATCAAAAACTACTCTTAATGAGTACTGTGAACTTATTCCATTTGAGTAAATGAAGCAATTTGAGCACAGTAAAACCTAATAAATGAAGAGAACTCAAACCAACTGAGTACTGTAAAACCTAATAAGTTAAGGCAACTCAACCGTTTGAGGAAACCGATTGCTACAAACCATTTGAGTTAAAAAAACTAATCTATATGAGTACTGTGAACTTACTCTATTTAAGTTGAAGTAATGAGGTGTTTAATTAACTCATTACCTTCAACACTGAGTTCAAAACTCTTTTCAAATGAGTAGAATTAACTTTCAGTCAATTTTGAGTTAACTACACTCATTTCATTTGATAAAGTTGACTGATGGCATTTACAGTGTATCGTTTTGGCATCGATATTGCAATATGTGCGCATCCACAATACATCGACTTATCACACAACACATGGACATGACCTCAATCATTTTTGGTGATGCAATATACAGTTTAAGTCAGAATTATTAGCCCCCCTTTTTACTTTTCCCCCAATTTCTGTTTAATGGAGAGATTTTTTCAGCACATTTCTGAACATAATAGTTTTAATAACTCATTTCTAATAACTGATTTATTTTATCTGTGCCATGATGACAGTAAATAATATTTGACTAGATATTTTTCAAGACACTTCTATACAGCTTAAAGTGACATTTAAAGGCTTAACTAGGTTAATTAGGCAAGTTAAAGTGACTAGGCAAGGCATTGTATAACGATGGTTTTGTTCTGTAGACTATCAAATAAAATATTGCTTAAGGGGGCTAATTATGTTGACTTTAAATAAAAAAAAAAAATTAAAACTGCGTTTATTCTAGCCAAAATAAGGCAATATAGCAATAAAAAATATAGGAAATAATGTGAAAAATTCCTTACTTGGAAATTATACCCAGTATCGCAATATGTATCACAGACAAATGAAATATCACAATGTCAGTTGTTCCCAATATTATGCAGCCCTACTTATAATGCTGCGTTTGAATGCTGTGACTGTAATTTCTGATTTTCAGGCTGAATTTTTGCAAGGCAAGATCCATTACAGTACGGAAGATTTCGTTCCAGCCGTCGAGCATTTTGAGGCCGCGGTTGAAGAATATTTCGGCGCTTATGAGGAATGTCGAGTTCTGTGTGAGGGAGCGTTCGATTATGATGGATACAACTACATGGAGTACAACGCTGATCTCTTTCAGTCTATGACAGGTATGTGCACTAATGATTTTCACCAGAGTGTGTTTGTTTGATTAACTGTGATATAAAAGTCCGCCTGAAATCAAATTTACATTTTCTTGGGGGGGTTGTTAGTATCAGTACAGTCTCAAAAAAAATGGTACAATGTTGTACTAAAGAAGGTACAACCCCTTGTCACTGGGGCAGTACCTTTTCATGGGACAGAATTGTACCTTAAGACAAAGAAACAAATGTGTTCCATTGCAGTGTGTTCCTTTAAGGACATTATTTGTACTATGGGAAACTAAAATGTACCTTTGGTTTTTAAAACCTGCAGATACAATATTATACCTTCATCAAAGGTACAAATCTGATCCATGAAGGCACTACTCCAGTGATAAGACACTTTGTACCTCAACAGTGTCAAATGTGTTCCTTCAAGAACTATTTAAAGGCATTTTGCTTTATCCAAAATGTTAATTTATTTTCAGCAAATATAAAACATCAAATACATTGTAAACAATGTTTTTAAAAAAGTTTCTTTTTGTTTAAATGCACCTTTTCCATTTACAACAAAGAATAGAAAATACTTTAACATAAATCAAAAGATCTATTATTTGCTAAGCATTTCACAATTTTCACAAAACTGTTACAGAAAAACATTCTCCCATGTACAATATAAAACATGTTTTATCCAATGTTCACACAATACCTTTGTAATCACTTAAAAGTTAATTTAATTTACTTATTATTAAAATAGAAATAGAATTAAAAGTATTGTAACGAGATATGCACAATGTTTGATTAGTTTCACAATAGTAAAATGTCTGCATGAACACTTTGCATATGCAGGACTTTTGCCAGCTCATGTGCGTAATGGAACGCAAACGCCAAAAGGTGCGGATATCAATAATGAGAATGTATTATCAGAAAATGCTTACCAAATGTCTATTAAAAATGCCTTAAATGTTTAGTTTACAATAATTATAGTTTTGTTTTACCAGTTGTTTTGCATTATAGAACTAAATAATTAAAGTTTATGAGTTTCTTTAAGCATATGCTTTAAATGATGATGCATGTTTTAATATGGAATATTATTATTGTGTACCTTATTAATATTGTGTACCTTTATTTCAATTGTACCATAAAAGTTACAGCACAGTATCATAAGAGGTCTTTTTCTGTACCATATAAGGTACAACTTTTACAAAGGTAAAAAACTGTTTCTTAAGAAACATTATTTCTTAATAATGTTTTTAATAATGTTTTTGTTCTTAATAAGGGTACCATGTACCCTTTTTTCAGAGTGTATGCTAATCTTACCCCTTGTGTGCTGTTGTGGGATGTTTTCATCCACTCTGAGGTGATATTGAGTCATAACTTTTAGTAAATGGAATGATATTTGCTGACAAATCTGATTTTGACACATAAATTGTTGTAGCCAAAACACACGCACACAGTCTGCTCTGGTCTGGAGACGCAAAAGCACAAAGCAGATACTATGCGACAACTGCTCAAGCTCAAGCACTCTAATTGGCCAAGTTGTGATTATAAGCAAAAACAAAACTGGCTGTTTTAAAAAAAGAAGGAGCTTCCTAATATGTCCCGCCCTATCTTGATGTTTCAGTTGAAATTAAGGCCATGTTCACGCTAATACATTTTTGTATTAAAAACGCATATTTTTCTCTCCGTTTCAGCCCTCCATCCACATGAAGACAGCGTTTTAGGAAAATCAAAAATATCTTTTTGAAAACACTGTGCAAAGTGGATAAATTTGAAAACGCCATTTTCCTGTTGCAGTGTGGGCTGTGAAAATGATGACGCATTTTAGTCATGTGACCAATTCAGCTAGCATGGTGGACGGCATTGGAAAGATGTTTTGAATGCTGTTCGTTTTGACAGCTTTATTAAAGATTAATGTCAGTTTCTGCATGCCTCATCGGCTTAAGTGTGACGTCACACGAAGCGGCTTCCTGGTCCAAACGCTCTATCAAACTGTATACAGAGTCTCAACAAATGGTAATAAGTAACGTTTACAAAGCGATGTAATACTTTTGAAAATCACGATCGCAATATATATCCATGCCTAATATCCGATGGCCAGAAAGTGATTCATTTTTAATATATTGTTAAGATATTGGTCTCTGTAATGCAGCTAGTCCAGAGACTGCTGTGTAAACCATGATTTGATATCTAATTCACTTTAATGTGTGATGATGAGACTAAAAAGTGATCACAAATGAATATTTTCTCAATTCAAATGAGTAGTGGCCTGAACCCGAAACGGTTTCCATTAGGGCTGCACAATATATTGTTTTAGCATCGATATCGCAATGTTCACATCAGCAATATTTACATCGCAGGATCTGCAATGTTGAGTCTGAATTATAGTTGACAAAGCAAAGTATGAACAGCATTTTTTGCATTGTGATTATTCAATTTCTCTACCTGAATACTGTTAGACTCCCCAGAAAAACATCAAGTAGAGCTTTTCAAAACGTCTTAGGAAACTTTATTTATTTTACAGTATTTATAGCAGAAAAATAAAATATTGCAATATCACATTTTTCCAATATCGTGCAGACCTAGTTTCCATATGTCATGACTTAACAAGCGGATATTGCCACTCTTCAAAGGTCAGGGAATGTTTACTGGGAGCTGTGGTTCAGTGGCGGAAGCAGACCACAGTTGCGACATTTTGCTGTGACGTTTCAAAGAGATGGAAAGTAAATAAATGCCAGGCGGATATGACGCAGGTAAAAGCGTCTTACATGAACGAAAGCGTTTTCAGGCTTTTTAGTGTGGATGATGGTAAGAATTGAAAACGATAGTGTGGACATGAAGCGTTTTGAGACAAAAAGACATGTTCAAGTTTATCCAGATTAGTGAAGACACAGCCCAAGTCACACACAACTCATTCAAGGCACTTCAGGACACCTTTAATAATTGCTCTCATTTTAAATGGAGTTGTGTTTGATGTCTCATTGGAGTTTTCCTTTCCTTTAATGTGTTTCTGTTAGTCTGAATGTTTCAGAAGTATGCTTTTTGGGAATTCATGTCTGTATTTGCTTTTGATCACAGACCATTATCTTCATGTTTTGAGCTGCAAACAGAACTGTGCCATCGAGCTGGCATCCACCGCTGGGAGAGAAACGCCTTTTGAAGATTTCCTGCCCTCGCACTTCAACTACCTGCAGTTCTCATACTATAACAGTACGGTACACTCCTCAGCAGCACAACTACGTTCAGCAGCACATTTCAAAGCTGTTATTCTTAACTGAAAGCAGAATTATAAATATATCTATATATATCTATATATTTGGTAATTTAATTACAAGAGGGAAGCACAGTGGCTCAGTGGTTAGCACTGTCACCTCACAGCAAGAAGGTCACTGCATTTTCTCCCCGTGTTGGCGTGGGTTTCCTCTGGGTGCTCCGGTTTCCCCCACAGTCCAAAGACATGTGCTATAGGTGAATTGGGTAAGCTAAATTCGCCATAGTCTATGAGTGTGTATGTGAATGCAAGAGTGTTTATGTGCTTCCCAGTACTGGGTTGCAGCTGGAAGGGCATCCACTGCATAAAACATACTGGAATAGTTGGCGATTCATTCCGCTGTATTGACCCCTGATAATTAAGGGACTAAGCCGAAGGAAAATGAATGAATGAATTATATTTTAAATATGAATTAATTTATATTATATTTGTGTATTAATGTTAATAATATTGATATAAAATATTAATATTATTTAAATATAAAAAAAATTAGGAAACTAGCATTTTAAATTTAAAATTAAATTTTAAGTTTATATATTTTTTAATTGCACTAATTTGACTAAAATTGTAACTAAATATTATTCATACTTATAAATTAAACTATTAACATTATTAAAGCTAATTCAAATTAATACTTTTATAGAAGATAAAAAACTAAAATTTGTGTATTAATGTTAATAATATTGATATAAAATATTAATATTATTTAAATATTATTTTTTTGGGAAATTTGCATTTTAAAAATTAAAATGTATATATTTTTTAATTGCACAAATTTGACTAAAATTGTAACTAAATATTATACATACTTATTAATTGAACTATTAACATTATTAAAGCTAATTCAAATGAATATTTTTATAGTAGATTAAACTATAACAGTTCTGCTAAATTTATAATAATATATTATAAAATTTTATGTTTTTTTAAAATTGTATATTATCTCCCCCGTGTTGGTGTGGGTTTCCTCCGGGTGCTCCGGTTTCCCCTACAAGTCCAAAGACATGCGCTGTAGGTGAATTGGGTAAGCTAAATTGTCCGTAGTGTATGTGTGTGAATGGGTGTGTGTGGATGTTTCCCAGTGATGGGTTGCAGCTGGAAGGGCATCCGCTGCGTAAAACGAATGCTGGATAAGTTGGCGGTTCATTCTGCTGTGGCGACCACTGATTAATAAAGGGACTGAGCTGAAAAAAAAAAGAATGAATGAATGAAATCATATATTAAAAAACTAAATGTTAAATCTTTAAAAATGATATATTAAAAGAAGAATGTATGAATACATAAATATGAAATAATAATAGTATATTTTACATATTAAATGTAGCATAAATACTTATGTACATATGTATCAAAAGTCAAAGTATAATTTGTTTTCCCATATTTGAATTTTGCTGTAGACTACATGTTACTAGACATAGACAATAGACATAGACGATACATAGACAATCAAGCAATCTGTCAGGCAATCAAATGAATTGAAATAAAAAGTTTAATGCTGTCTGTATGATTAACACTGATATATGTAGCATACATATTATTGACGTGGAGTGTTTGTTGCCATTGGTTAAATTTTTATGTACTTCATGATTAATTTATGATTATGTTAATTTTTTAAAGCTTTTGATCTCTGTCTTACCCAGTGGAAAAATTCGAGCAGGCCATTGAGTGTGCTAAAACATACCTGCTCTTCCACCCTGAGGATGCAGTCATGGCTCAGAACATTGCGTATTACTCCGCTGTGCTGGGAGATGAAAAAGCCATCAACATCACAGAAAGAGAGGTATAGAGTCTATACTAGGCATGATTTTGACGGTATGATAACCTTGGGTCAAAATATCATGGTTTCACGGTTTTGTGATTACTGCTCTAAAATATATTCTTTTTAAATGTCTGGGTACAAAACTAAAACTTTATTCCCCCTTTGAACACAATATAGTTTATTTTGAGAAACATTTAAAATATTTTATAACAGTAAATATGTCAGGCTAAATAATTCAAATAATATTAATTCATCGACTTTTGCCGTCTTCTTTAGTTTCAAAAAAGTTTACAATTTAAAATGGCATCTTTGGATATCTTTTCTGCTAGACTGTTGTCCTAAAAAACATTCAAGAGTTCACACTTAGCTGATGATTAATAATAAAGCTTGTTTGGCATGCTGTTTCTGGAGAGAGCCCTGAGTTTATGAGATCCTAGAGCCCTGGACTCCCTCCCGTTTGCAGGGCGAGAGGGGAGTTTGAGCTCAGGTAGATCTCGATGACTCCCCCCGGATTATTTGTAGCTAAGTGATGGATATGGATGGCTGAGAAGAGGTGTACTCACTTAGAGCTTAACTATGGTATAAATTTTGTGTGTTCAATTTACTTAGGGTGCGTGTTAATTGGACTGTGGGAGGAAACCGGGGAACTCTGGGAAAACCCATGCGAGCCAGGGAGAACAAGCAAAACTTTGCACAGAAATGTCGTCTGGTTTAAAAGGGATTTAAACCGGAGGCATTCTTGCTGTGAGGCAACTATGCTAATCACTGGCTGCTGTGTCACCCTTTTGAAAAGGAGGGAAAGTAGGGAAGCGTGAGGGGGGGGGGGGGGGTTCTTCAAGACGAAGATATTGAGATAAGAAAACTGTGGTTATTTATAGCGAGTTAGGAATCATCTGATTGGATAATTGATCATGAGCTGATGCTGGGATAGCTGAGAACAATCATAAGCACGTGATCCTCTCGAAATTTGTTTATAAATAAACTTCACAAAAAAAAAAACATTAATAAAAATCTTACATATACCATAGGAATGGTATAGCAGAAAATTTTGGCGGTTTTAAAACCTTGACTTTTCCAAAATGTGGTATAACTTGTAAACGGTTATGCCTAGTTTATACCAGTGTTTCCCAACCCTGTTCCTGAAGGCACACCAATGGTACACATTTTCAACCTCCCCCCAATCGAACACACCTGAATCAACTCAATGAGAACATAAGGAGACTTCAAAACCTGAAGTTAATGGGTCAGATAAGGGATACATCCAAAATATGTACTGTTGGTGTGCCTCTAGGAACAGGGTTGGGAAACACTTGTCTACACCAAAGCACTTGCACATTTCTGAACTACAGTACATTTATGTTTCATATCAATTAATAAAAACATGCCCTGATCATTAGTGTTTAATGATATTAGAAATCATTAGTCTCTAATGTAAAAGAAATCAGTGATTAGAAATGAGTTATTTAAAACTATTATGTTTAGAAATGTGTTGACAAAATCTTCTTTCCTTTAAACAGAAATTGGAGAAAAATATACTGGAGGGCTAACAACTCAGACTTCTGTTAACTGTATATCGTGCTGTGCATTTGCTATTAACGTAGCGTGTTTCCTTCTTACAGGTGGTTAAGCAGCATATAAAGAGGTCTCTGCTGGAAAAAGAGCTCCTTTACTACGGCTATGAGATGTTTGGTAAAACGTTTGTTGATCCAGTAAGTGTGCTCACTGCTGTGCTTATCAGATTGATTTAAACCTTCACAAAATAAGGTCAAATCTTTATTTCATTCTGCCTTAGGACACATGGACGCCCGAGGAAGTCATGCCCAAGAAACTAAGAGACAAACAGAAGTAAGCTTATTGATGTCGTTGCAATCAGCGTATTACAGATGCAACATTAACCCCCAACTTATCCAGCATATGTGTTACTCAGCGGATGCCCTTTCAGCTGCACCCATACACTCTCGCATTCACACACATACACTATGGCCAATTTAGTTTATTCAATTCACCTATAGCGCATGTCTTTGGACTGTGGGGGAAACCGGAGCACCCAGAGGAAACCCACACCAACACGGGGAGAACATGTAAAATCCACACAGAAATACCAACTGGCCCAGCCGGGACTCGAATCAGCGACATTCTTGCTGTGAGGCGACACTGCTAACCACTGAGCCACCGTGTCGCCCACATTATTTTTCATATACTGTTATTTAATTGAGTTCTGGTTTCTGCAAAACCCCGCCTTGGGAAAAGCTCAGTGTGTTCTTATTGGACAGCTGACCCAGTGCATTGTGATTGGCCAAACCCTTCAAGTGTGTGTCAGAAACATAACACTGATTATGTTGATATGGCATATTGTGACACATTTCTGGAAGTCATAGCTGGGCTTGGGTCAGTATGTGCTTTAGGAGTATATACAGTTGAAGTCAGAATTAGTAGCCCTCCTGAGTTATTAGCCCACCTGTATATTTTCTCCCCCAATTTCTGTTTAACAGAGAGATTTTTTCAACACATTTCTAAACATAATAGTTTTATGGCCCGTTTCCACTGTCAAAAGGCGTACCAAACCGAACCGTACCACTTTTTCGGCACTCTTAGAAAAGGGTTCCAAGGGTACCAAAAGGCGGAGCTAGAGGCGCAGCTGAACGCTATTGGTTTACAGAGATGCGTCATTCGCTCACAACAACAAGCCAGAATGAAAACAATGGAACCACCATGTTTTAAATACCAAGCCCACCAAAAGAGTACCATTGGTAACCTTTTTGCAGTGGAAACGCAAGCCTGATAAAGGTGACCTGTACAGTACCGTACTGTACCACTCGGTGGGAACAAGCTATTAATAACTAATTTATAATAACTGATTTATTTTATCTTTGCCATGATGACAGTACATAATATTTACTAGATATTTTTCAAGATACTAGTATTCAGCTTAAAGTGACTTAAAGATTAGATTTAAAGGCTTAACTAGGTTAATTAGGCAAGTTAGGATCAACCCAGGCTCATTCTGAAAACGAACCTGTACAGACGTTTCTGGAAACCACGAAATATGTCCCGGCGGCACGTTTTTCTGCATTTTTTGTGAATCCACCAGAGGCCGCTGTTTTTAAGATCTCAAATTTCCCCTGCGAGTGCCATTCGCGCCTGCTGTTCTCGTGTAAACCCACCAGAGGCCGCTGTTGTCTGACTTTTTGACAGACTGAGCTAACGATCGACTGACCCACCCACCCCCTTCCCTAAACCCAACCAATTTTATCGATTGACCCGCCCACCCACTTCCCCAACAAACACGTTTCAAAAGCAATCCAAAAAAATAAAAGCCCTCATCTGATTTTTTTTTTACCACGTTTTCAGATTTTCCCACATTCTCACTCTGCTATTTACTTGTTTATTTTATTTTTTGTTTTTTGGATTCTGTTTTTGTCTTACTTGCTTTCTGGAACCACTCTTTACTGGACTCGATCCCCGTCGTCGTGGTCAACTCCTC
>NC_079445.1:39725188-39782688 GCF_903798145.1 Danio aesculapii | reverse complement strand
ATTAAAATTTCACTAAACTTCAAGCATGCTCATGTTGGACTCTCTTTTTATTACAGAAAAGCAGGAAGTCAGTGCAGACTGTCTGCTCATTTCGGAGCTCAACGAATGCATCAAAGTGCCGTCAACAAACACCAATCAAGGCTACAGGTTTGCCGTTTTAAACCTGTACAGATTTATGGTTATTTTAAGTGTTTTTACTGATATATTCTGTTTTGCTTCGTAGTGCCATTTTGTACCTCAATGATGATTTCGAAGGAGGAGATTTTATCTTCACCGAGTCGGATGGCAAAGCTGTCTCTGTAAGATTTTTAAATCATTTGCATTATTCTAAGAAATAAAACCAGCAAAACCACATCCTTTAGTAACGTAGTATTAGCTCAGATGCCTAAATGTACAAAATTATTTATATAGCTAAATAAATGTGTAATTAAATTAGCTATTTATCAGTCTATGCTTTGGACTACTTTATAAAGAGTAAACTATAGTTTTGCCTACTTTAATTAGTGAGTATTTAGCATTTAGGAACAATAAATAATGGCCCATTTCCACTGTGTGGTACAGTTCGGTTTGATACACTTTTATGGCCATTTCCACGGTCAAAAGATACCAAAAAGCAAATCGCACCGTACTACTTTTTGGGTACCCTTTTGAAAGGGTACCTAGCACGACAAAAGGGTACCAATAGGCAAAGCTAGACATGCAGCTGTATGCTATTAGTTTACAGAGAAACGTCAATAGCGTGTGCACAAGCGAGGTGAAGGAAAACAAAGGAAGCGCCATTTTTAAATACACAGCCGAGACATTACACCGTAATACTATATACATATAATAACAAGCCATGGTCGACCCGAACTCAAACAAACCTTGTCGTCGTCTTGATAAACAGCCACAAAGCCAAGAAGAACACTATCTGCCTTGTTCAGTTTTTGATTTACGAGGCCGTCTAAAAGTGCGAGCGGTTTCACTTTCTATATTTGAAATACCGAACTTGATAATACTTGACGAGCTGATGATAATAACGTGCACATGATTACTGATGTGCTTCTGATGTCCGATCCTTTCAGAAACAGACAAACATGAGAGTGAAGCGCGAAAAACAAAGGAGAAGCCTGAATAAACAAAGGAGCGCATGATTCTTTCAGCAACCTAAAACATGAACAAACTACCATGTTCAACTATTATCATCAACTTTTGGACTATTATGAACTCAGAATGACGGAAATACTTTATAACATGAGGCTACATGTGCTGCTGAAGACACAGATGAGAGGTTTGCACTGACTGTGGGCTATATGTTGTGTGTTGTTTTTGAACCCAAATAAGGACTAAATGTATGTTGTGTGTAGTTTTTCTGCCATTAGTAACATATCAGAGACTGTAAGGGTCTGTATGTGTTCATATATGTTGCATTTATTTATTTATTTCATATAATCACAGACATTACAGTAGGCTATTTCGCACATCATTAATCTGCAGTTATAATCAAATCATGTTTATAGAAGGGTTAGTAATGAACATTTATATACAAGTATTTATATGTATAAAGCATCTGTTTTGTGAGAAGTGCTTCTCATATGATATGTGAACGACCTCTAGCAAGAATGACGTCGACTGAAACTTTCTGTCATACCCTGTTGGTACCTTTACGCCACATTCACACGAGGCGTCAGCTGCAACGCTTCCCATTCACTTTGAATGGGTGACGTCAGGCATCGCCGAATCAGAGGCGTTGCTCGCTGCAGAAGTTGGGACTTGCTCAACTTTTCAAGCGCCGACGGAAGCGTCATTGGCTGACGCTGCTATGGCGATCGCGTCAGCCCCAACTTCAAACACGCCCTCTGTCAAGCGTTGACGCTGATGCACCGTGTGAATGGGGCATTAGGCAGTGGAAATGCAAGCCTGATAAAGGTGACCTGTACCGACCCATACCGTACTGTACTTTACCACTCAGTGGAAACGGGCCATAATGGTAATTGTGACTTAATCTCATAATTCAATTGTCAAAATCAAATTTAAACTCTTTTTTTGTTTTGTTTTTTTAAAAAAAAAGCCAATAATTGCAAGAAGAATATGTAGATATCTGGGTTTATATTTTGGCATTTACATTTTTTTTCCACCTCAAAATTGTGACTTTTTCTTAAAAAAAAAAAAAGTTTATAGGTTTTCTCGTAATTCTACATTTATTTCTCACAATTTTGATTCTCATGTTTTTTATTTTTGCTTCAGAAATGTGGAATATATCATCTATAATAATAATGGAATATATAATTTATAATAATAAATTGCGTGTTTATAAATTGAAACACGCAAGTTTTGAACAAAAGAAGCCAGCCAAAAATACCATGATATAAATTTGCATTTGCAAGAATAAAAGTCTGAAATTATTGTCAGTTTAAAGAGATATAAACTCAAATTTGCAAGAAATACCTTAAGAATTGTGTGAGAAAAAGTCACACTTACCTTTCATAATTTTTTTTATTCCATACCTGAAACAATTTTCTATAACTCTGAGTATTTATAGCTTGACAAGTTGCTTAACTCAGCAATGCTAGTGTGTCATGCAAGTGTGTCATGATGATGTCTATAAAATATGCTGATGTGGCATGAATTTATTTATTAATTTGTCCGGACATTACCATCTCTTCAGGCTGCAGTGAAGCCTCAGTGTGGTCGAGTGGTGGGCTTCAGAGCCGGACAGGAGAATCTTCATGGGGTCTCAGCAGTAACTAAAGGCCAGAGATGTGCTGTAGTGCTTCACTTCACTCTGGATCCTCAGCACAATCAGGAGGCAAGTCTCACGTTCCAGTTTTTTTTAAAAGATAATCTAAAAAATAAGGTGATAAAACAGGAAATACTGTCAGAGTTGCGTTAACCGAAACAATCCAATTCAAGTGTATTTGTATAGCGCTTTTCACAATAATTATTGTGTCAAAGCAGCTTTACAAAAGGTGCACATCAATAAAAATCAGAAAAGTTAAGGTTATTAGTTACTATAACTTAGCTGAGCAGAAAGGCAAAGCTCTCGATTTACCAGTCAATCTACGTTCCTACTCTCACCTATGGTCATGAGCTTTGGGTCATGACAGAAAAGACAAGATCTTGGATACAAGCGGCTGAAATGAGTTTCCATTGCAGGGTGGCAGGGCGCACCCTTATGGATAGGGTGAGGAGCTCTGTCACCCGGAAGGATCTCGGAGTGGAAGTCTGAGAAAAGTCAGCTGAGGTGGCTTGGGCATCTGTTTCGGATGCCTCCTGGACGCATACCCAGGGAGGTGTTCCAGGCATGTCCCACCGGGAGGAGGCCTCGGGAAAGACCCAGGACATGCTGGAGGGAATATGTCTCTCGTTTGGCCTGGGAACACCTCGGGATCCGCCTGGAGGAGCTGGAGGAAGTGTCTGGGGAGAGGGATATCTGGGGTTTTCTCCTAAGACTGCTGCCCCCGTGATACAGCCCTGGAAATGTGGATGAAAATGAATGAATGAAAGGAAAGGAAAAAAAATATTGATTTTTTTTTTTATAAAAATCTTAATCAGAAGATTAGACAATTAAATATATAATTCAAAACTTGCATTAGTCTCTATTGTTCTTAATCTTTCATTTTCTGACCTGTCTGCATTGTTGTGTCCACAGGAGCGTTTACAGACTGAAGAATTTCTGAAAAAGCTTTCAAGCTCAGTTGAAGTCGACGTCCAGAAAACGGCGATGGACAGTCAAGAGAAACCCTACAAACCCAAAGAAACAATCCCTGCCGAAACAACAGAGAAAGACAAAAGCAAAGAGACTGATGACAACACAGCCGGGACAAACACAGACAGTAAAGCAATCAAGAAAAGCGAAAAACCAAAAACCAAAACAACAAAAAAGCCATCGAAAACAGAAACCCAAACAAAAGCTAAAGCAGACAAAACAAAAACCACAACAGCGGAGAAAAAGAAAACAAAAACAGCCGGCAAGACAAAACCTGTAACGACAGACAAAAAGGAGAAGCCGCCTGGCAAGAAAACAACTGCAAATGACAAAAAAACCAAACCAAAAGAAGCGAAAGACTCCAAAGCTGAAAAACACAATGATGAGTTATGAGCCTCACTGAGGAGAGATTTGGTTTTCATTTTTTGATTTTATTTTTATGTGATGGAGCAGTTCTGCAATTTTTGTACATTTTTGTTTCTAAAGACTCGAACCTACAGGAGAATTATGGGTGACAATCAAGTTTGGCATTCTCAGGACATTGTGATTTAGCATTACAATTGCCACTCTGCATTCCCATAACAATTCCTGAATAAAAAGTGATGTTTTTAAATTAAAACATTACTGAGTCAATCAATGGTGCTTGACAGTATAAAACCAACATTCACAATGCTAAGATGCTGTGGGATGTGAATATGAACTTTTCACACTGTGATTGACCTTTTCACACTTAGAAATTAGTATGGAGGGTGATCGGGGCCAAAAGTATGTTACTGAAAGTTCTGATAATTTAGTCGCTATTTATTATATGGTACAAATCTTGCTAGTTATAAACTATTAACTAGGATTTGCCTCAAAAAGCTCCTAATTTGCTGCTTATTATTAGTTGGTAAGGTAGCAGTTGGGTTTAGGCATTGGGTAGAAAAATAGGTTCATGCAAAATATGTACTTAATAAAACCCAGGTTCATTATTGACACATACCCCTATATACATTTCTGGAGATCACAAAATACCTCCCAGGAGCTACATTTTATTGCAGTTTTTGCTTTCGCGAATCCACCAGAGGCCGCTGTGTATGCTCTTTGAGATCTCCAATTTCTCTCGCGAGTGCCATTCGCACCTGCTGTTCTCGTGTAAATCCACCAGAGGCCGGTTATTGAGGATATTGAAATGCACGTATGCAAACATCAGATCATTTTTAACTTTAGTTTGTTCGTTTCACTACAGTCAAACTGAGCATATAATATAGAAGCACATTTTTCAAAATTGCAGCCTTAACACCGTCAAATTGTGCATGTTGACAAGATCGAGTTTTAAAAACTTTTGGCACCAACTGCATTCCATAATATTGTTTCAGTGTTTGAGGGTTAACATTTTAGAAAGAATTTACTATTCATTCATTCATTCATTTTCCTTCGGCTTATTATTTATCAGGGGTTGCCACAGGGGAATGAACCGCCAACTATTCCAGCAAATGTTTTACGCAGCGGATGCCCTTCCAGCCGCAACCCAGTACTGGGAAACACCTATACACTCTCACATTCATTCACTCTCTCTCACACACACACACACACACACACACACACACACACACACACACGCACGCACGCACACACACACACACGCACGCACACACACACACACACACACACGCACACACACACACACACTCTGACACTACGACCAATTTAGTTTATTCAATACCCCTATAGCGCATGTGGGGCTGTTGGGGAAACCGGAGCACCCGGAGGAAACCCACGCCAACACGGGGAGAACATGCAAACTCCACACAGAAATGCCAACTGACCCAGCCGGGACTCGAACCAGCGACCTTCTAGCTGTGAGGCGACCGTGCTACCCACTGCGCCATTACCCTATCTTAAAGATATTTTATATAAAGAATGAACTAGCCTCTTCACTCAGAGTTGTGTTTTCCACTATTTTTCCACTGAAACTAATGTTTAAACGTTACACACGGCTCCTATGACTGCTCAAAGCCCCATTTCACACCTCACACATTTTGTATTGCACTGAGGAGGTTGGCACTACAAAAGTGGAGCAGGGTTTTAGAAGTATGGGTAAAAATTCTCACTTAATAACTGTTGTGCAGTGTACCTTTACTCTGGGTTAAAAGCAATTGAGAATGACTATAACCCAGGGGTAAATGCAGTGAGAAAATAACTTTTGAGGATTATTTTCAAGCATTTCATCATCTGCCAGACCAAAAATTAAAAACGTGAAAAAAAGGGGGGAAAAAACACTCCTTAAAGGGATAGTGCACCCAAAATGAAAATGTAATTTATGCATTATTAACCCTCAAGTGGTTGCAAACATTTATTTATTTCTTTTTTCTTTTTAAAAGCACACACTCACACAGACATTTTTCTATGGTTTACGAGGACTCCATAGGAATAATGTATTTATTCATTTTCTTTTCGGCTTGGTCCTTTATTAATCAAGGGTCGCCACAGTGGAATGAACCACCAACTTATCCAGCACATGTTTTACACAGCGGCTGTCCTTCCAGCTGCAACCCATCACTGGGAAACACCCATACACTCACAATCACACACATACACTACGGCTAATTTAGCTTACCCAATAAGCTAATATCCACTGCGTCGCCCTCACAAGCTCACACACACACACACACACACACATATTTTGAAGAATGCAGACAGTGCATGTCAAAGCACAAACCAAGCATGAAGACAAAGGAATTGTCTGTAGACCTCTGAGACAGGATTGTCTCGAGGCACAAGGCTGGGGAAGGTTACAGAAAAATGTCTGCCGCTCTGAAAGTTCCAATAAGCCCAGTGGGCTCCATCATCAGTAAGTGGAAGATGTTTGGAACCACCAGGACTCTTCCTAGAGCTGGCCGGCCATCTAAGCTGAGTGATCAGGGGAGAAGGGCCTTAGTCAGGGAGGTGATCAATAACCCGATGGTCACTGTCTGAGCTCCAGCGTTCTTCTGTGGAGAGAGGAGAACCTTACAGAAGGACAACCATCTGTGCAGCAATCCACCAATCAGGCCTGTATGGTAGAGTGGCCAGACAGAAGCCACTCCCTGCCTGGAATTTGCCAAAAGGCATCTGAAGGACTCTCAGACCATAAGAAACAAAATTCTCTGGTCTGATGAGACTAAAATTGAACTCTTTGGAGTGAATGCATCACCAGGCTAACACCATCCCTACAGTGTAGCATGGTGGTGGCAGCATCATGCTGTGGGGATGTTTTTCAGCAGCAGGAACTGGAAGACTAGTCAGGATAGAGGGAAAGATGAATTCAGCAATGTACAGAGACATTCTGAATGAAAACCTGCTTCAGAGTGCTCTTGACCTCAGACTGGGGCGACGGTTCACCTTTCAGCAGGACAATGACCTAAAGCACAATGTCAAAATATCAATGGTTCACAACAACTCTGTGAATTTCCTTGAGTGGCCCAGCCAGAGCCCAGACCTATACCTATAGATTTGAAAATGGCTGTACACCGTCGCTTCCCATCCAACCTGATAGAGCTTGAGAGGTACTGCAAAGAGGAATGGGCAAAAATTCCCAAAGACAGGTGTGCCAAGCTTGTGGCATCATATTCAAAAAGACTTGAGGCTGTAATTGCTGCCAAAAGGTGCATCAACAAAGTGTTGAGCAAAGGCTGTCAATACTGATGTACATGTGATTTTTCAGGTTTTTTATTTTTAATAAATTTGCAACAATTTAAAAAACTCTTTTTTCACATTGTCATTATGGGGTATTGTGTGTAGAATTATGAGGAAATAAATGAATTTAATCCATTTTGGAATAAGGCTGTAACATAAAAATATGTGGAAAAAGTGAAGCACTGTGAATACTTTCTGGATGCACTGTTATATTGAAGAAAGCTGAAAACCTGTAACCATTCCATAGTAGGAAAAACAAATGCTATGAAATTCAATGTTTACAGGCTTTCAACGTTCTATAAAATATGTTCCTTTGTGCAACTCATACATTTTTGGAATAAATAAGAGAGTGTAAATGATGACAGAATTATTCTTTTTGAGTGAACTACCCCTTTGACATCTAAAGTAAGAAAAAATATATATACTACAATATATACTACAATTTCTTCAGAATATCATCTGTTGTGTTGATTTTCATGATAAAACGATCTCAAACACATTTTAAACAAGTGAATGTTCAGTAAATGATTACAGGGCTTTCATTTTTAGGAGAACTATCCCTAACAAACCACAAAATGTAGGTTATCTAAAACACAAACTGAGCAAAACAGGTTTCAGTTTAGCAAAAATACAACAAATGTTGGCTTTCTAATTCAAAAATTATTATTTTTTGCTCAAACTAGTGTTTATCACAAGAGATTGAGCTCACGAATATGCACTGCCGTAACTCTACACTAGATGGCAGCATAGAGCTGAGAGAGCGCTCCGTGTTTCCTACAATAACTCTGAAAGCATGCTATTCCCTCAATAACACGAAGCGGTTTGTCTTTTTAAGGCATTTTATATGAACCTGTAACTCAAAAATGGCACAATAGGTATTTTACAGAGGTTATATTCCTTTGTACTTCTTCCTCTTATTGAGTTATCCCGTTTGTTCTTCCTCATAGGTCACCCAAAGCAATTTTCTGGACAACTGCATTGGCAATTATATTCAAAGCTGCCTTTAGGACACCTACAATTACCCCTTAACAAAGAGTGTCCTCTTCCATTTACTTGACAAAGCCATTTACTGCTGCAAATAGATCAGAATGAAGCATCTGGGTCATTTTATTAACTTAAGGAAGCCGCCATTTAAAACACTGTATGGATTTTGCATAGATTCAGACCAACATAACAGCGAATATCATACTGGACTATTATGATGGAAAGAAGGATGAATGCTCTTTCATTTGACTATTATTAATGACTTAGCTGCATAATCAGGTCATCCATACATCAAAATATACAGCCTTTCTAAATTAGTTCTATTTACATTTAACTATTAGCACTAACATTATTCATTGCAATACGTTAAAGCATTCTTTAAAGGAATAGTTCACCCCAAAATCAAATTTCTGTCATTATTTGCTCACTTTACTTGAGACAAGCACGTATTAGTTTTACCTACTATGTAAATTTGTTGCATGAACTATCCCTTTGACTAGAACAAGGATGTCCCTTGTCTAAATTATTGATATTACTACCAATTCATTGTTCATACCTCGGAAAGGCAACTAAATCTATCAGTGTTGTTAATAACTTGCTTTTAGAAAACTTCACCAATCACAGTGAGCAAAATATGATCTTTAGCAGGTCACACACCAGAAGCGCCACTCGGAGCTGCGACACAGCGCGCACATGACAGTTAAAACTATCACACACCAGACGCACACATTCGCATGATATTTAACATGAAACTAATCAGATGGCGCTCTGTGGTGCGGCAAAAAAATGAACAGTGTCCTGAGTCATGGCTGGGCGCCGCCGACTCGCGGCGCCGGTGTGTGTGCCCTGATAGAAACCTTTGTTTAGAATTCTGAAATGTATGACGCTCCGTGACGCTATGCGGCGCGCCGCCAAGCGGCGCTTCTGGTGTGTGATCTGCTTTTATATCTGCCCATTCCCATGAAGGACATTCACTTTTGTCCAATGACATGCCTAATTAAGCCTTAGTATCTTCCAAAATAACTAGTAAAATATTATGTTCTCTCATCATGGCATAGACCAAAGAAATTAGTTATTAGACATTATTTATTAAAACGATTATACTCATCGGCCACTTGTAGGTACACCTTACTAGTGCCGGGTTGGACCCCCTTTTGCCTTTAGAACTATCATAGCAACTTCATAGGACAGATTCAACAAGGTATTGGAAATATTCCTCGGAGAGTTTTCTCCATATTGACATGATGGCATCACACAGTTGCTGCAGATTATTTTATTTATATATATGTGTGTGTGTGTGTGTGTGTGTGTGTGTGTGTGTATGTATATATATATATATATATATATATATATATATATATATATATATATATATATATATATATATATATATATACACTATGGTTTGAGCTTCGGCTGGGTCAGTTGGCATTTCTATGTGTAGTTTGCATGTTCTCCCTGTGTTGGTGTGGGTTTCCTCCGGGTGCTCCGGTTTCCCCCACAGTCCAAACACATGCGCTATAGGTGAATTGGGTAAGCTAAACTGCCCATGTATGTGAGTGAATGAGAGTGTATAGGTGTTTCCCAGTGGGCATCAGCTGTGTAAAACAAATGCTGGATAAGTTGGCGGTTCATTCCGCTGTGGCGACCCTTGAATAACAAAGGGACTAAGCCAAAAGAAAATGAATGAATGAAATATGATATCA
This sequence comes from Danio aesculapii, assembly GCF_903798145.1. Classification (NCBI taxonomy): domain Eukaryota; kingdom Metazoa; phylum Chordata; class Actinopteri; order Cypriniformes; family Danionidae; genus Danio; species Danio aesculapii. The sequence goes on along the minus strand of NC_079445.1, from coordinate 39,772,653 downwards.
ATAGATTTTCTGTCTTTATATTATATTATATTATATTATATTATATTATATTATATTATATTATATTATATTATATTATATTATATTATATTATATTATATTATATTATATTATATTATAATCTTTATATTGGCTTTATATAACTTTTTGTGTCTGGGTTTGATTTACAGCTCAAAAAACTCTCTAATGAACTTTTTTTTTAATTCCTATGAGGAAAAACATACTTTTAGCATACTTAGCATTTACACCCTAACCAGCATTCCCGTTTTGTGGTCAAAAGAACCGGCTAATAAACCAAACCCCACTGTTTTGGTGGTTTACACATTATCTTTTAAGGAAACTATCCACTTTTACAACATGTTTTGGCAGGTCACCACAGTCTAGAGTCATTTGCATCTAACCCAAGGACAAAAAAGTTTCCAAAGTTTCACAGCTCTTTTTGCTCTTTCATATTAGGCCACAGCTTGCAAATCGACATTGAACAGTCCACCTGGAGCTTGAATAGTGGAGGTGAATGTGAAAGCTGACCTGTAGCAGCTACAATGAGACCCCTCATGTCTCTTTAGTTCCCCTTGTTAGTGCGAAAAACAGTTCCTCTTGTGTGCCTCCCACTGCTGAGGAGTGGGCAGATCCAGTCATGAGCAGAATGCCAGCGACTGATGGGGACAATGACTCTTACAGTGAAAATCTTACACCAGAAGAGCCTGCCGCAAACAATATTTAAGCACAGCATCAGTTACCCCTTGAGTTTTTGGATTTTACCATTAACAAGGATGCACTCTAGAATATCGCTGTGATTTCATTGGTAATAAAGCTGTAAAAATGCTATAGTACAAATCTGTAAACATGAAGTTTTCTTAATACATATGATCAATAATAATAATTTGGCTTTCCCAGAATTCCCTACATAACACTTCACTTTTATGGATTTTTATTGACATTACTATGGTTCATTCATTCATTCAATTTCCTTCAGTTTAGTCCCTTTATTTAACAGTGGCCACCACAGTGGAATGAACCGGCAACTTATCCAGCATATGTTTTAAGCATCGGATGCCCTTCCAACCGCAACCCAGCACTGGGTAACACCCATACACTCTCGCATTCACGCTCATACACTAAGGCCAATTTAGTTTATTCAATTCAGCTATAGCTCATGTTGGGGAGAACATGCAAACTCCACACAGAAACGCCAACTGACTCGAACCAGTGACCTTCTTGCTGCGAGGCAACAGTGCGAACCACTGAGCCATGGGGCCTCCTTCTATGGTTCTTTTTAGTTTTTTTTCCTCATCAGTGATGTACATTGGAGTTTTATGTTGCATCTAAAATTGCTAAATAATGTTCATTATTAATGTATAATTTATGTGTGTTACCATGATGGTGTTTCGTAGTTGTGAGAATGATCTCCATCTATATACAGCGGGGGCAGAGGTGGATAGAGTATCCAAAATCTATACTCAAGTAAAAGTACAAGTACTTGCGAAAATTTTAACTCAAGTAAAAGTAACAATCTTAAAAGTTACTTGAGTAAGAGTAAAAAATCTGATGAAACAATTACTCAAGTAAATAGTTACTAGTTACTTTTAATTATATATATATATATATATATATATATATATATATATATATATATATATATACACACACATACAGTTGAAGTCCAAATTAATCGCCCTTCTGTGAATTTCTTTTCTTTTTCAAATATTTCACAAATGACACTTAACAGAGCAAGGAATTGTCCGCGATATTTCCTATATTTCTTCCTCTAGTGAAAGTCTTGTTTCATATCGGCTAAAATAAAAGCAGTTTTTAATGTTTTTTTTATTCGCCCCCTTAAGTAAGATTTCTATTTTTTGATTGTCTGCAGAACAAACCATCGTTGACGATTTGCCTAATTACACTTACTTGCCAAATTAACCTAGTTAAGTCTTTAAATGCCACTTTAAGCTGAATCCTAGTATCTTCAACAATATCTAGTCATATATTATGTGCTGTCGTCATCATGGCAAAGATATGTGTTGTTTTGATAAAATCTTCGTTCTGGTAAGCAGAAATTTTATAAAAATATACAGGGGCTAATACTTTTGACTTCATATATATATATATATATATATATATACAACATTTTTATGTTAAAAAATAAAAATCATAATTTAATTTGTCAACTAATTAGTCTTATTTTATTTGCATATATGGATTTGTTTGGTTGTTACCAGTAATCCCTCACTGTATTAGTGATTCTCTGCTTGTGGGAAAAGTTGTTTGATATAGAGTTATAATTCATCATGTGAATTTCTCATCACCATATGTTTATTAGTCTGTGTACCACAGGATATGCTGTGTAGATGTAAGTATTTTAAAACACTGGTGTATTAACATTAAATTACACTAAGCTAACAAAATATGGTAGTTTACAGTAAAATTAAGACACTTATTTTACGGTTTGTATCGTATTTTTTACGATAAAATATTGGTAACCACAGCTGCCATTTTTTTTACCATAAATTGTGCAAATAAAACAGGTGAAATTGCAATTTGACATTCGACATTTTATTTTTCTGTGATATGCAGTTGAAGTCAGAACTATTAGCCCCCCTTTGAATTTTTTTATTCTTTTTTAAATATTTCCCGAATTATGTTTAATAGAGCAAAGAAATTTTCACAGTATGTCTGATAATATTTTTTCTTTTGGAGAAAGTCTTAATTGTGATATTTTGGCTAGAATAAAAGCAGTTTTTAATTTTTTAAAAGCCATTTTCAGGTCAAAATTATTAGCCCCTTTCAGCTATATTTTTTTTTCGATAGTCTACAGAACAAACCATCAATATACAATAACTTGCCTAGTTATCCTAACCTGCTTAGTTTACCTAATTAACCTAGTTAAGCCTTTAAATGTCACTTTAAGCTGTATAGAAATGTCTTGAAAAATATCTAGTCAAATATTATTTACTGTCATCATGGCAAAGATAAAATAAATCAGTTATTAGAAATGAGTTATTAAAACTATTATGATTAGAAATGTGTTAAAAAAATCTCTATATTAGACAGAATTAGGAGAAAAATAAACAGGGAGGCTAATAATTCTGACTTCAACTGTATATGAGATATAAATACAATTTCACCAGATGGCTTGAATAGCTCTATTTAGAAAGAAATCATTCATTTAGATTGATTGGGGCGATTTTGTCAGGGTTCAAATCATGTATAAAAACAGTAAACAAATTGCAAGTGAGAATAATCACAACAGAGCAAAGAAAAAAGTCAAATAAACAATGCTTTATGGTTTTCCAGAGTCAAACAGTATTCAGATACAGAAATGTAATAACGAAATGTAAAATAACACTGTATAGTCTTCATCAAATTAATAATTCAGTAAAATTATTCGTCATAAAAGCTACAAATCATTGTGCCTGAATGCTTAAAAGATCTCTTGAAATGCCTTTCAAATGCATACAGATGATAAAGGATCAGGTACAGAAATGTAATAACGAAATGTAAAATATCATTGTATTCACCTTATTCTCCGCGTATGAGCGGGCGCAGCCATTTGAATCATTTTGGCTCGAAACTTCCGGTCTCATTCACTTCCATTCATTTTTAATCGTTAAAAACAGCTCGTTTTGCTGCTTGGTGTTGCATACTGATATTTTCTTATTATATTATTGTACTTTGTCTGTATTGTAATGCAAACACTTGTTTGTAGAGTAAGTAGTTTGACCGTTTTTTGCCGTTTATTATTCCTAGTCATTTTTCCCATAGGCAACTGAATCGGAAGTTCCAACACAATCTCACGGCAATTCGTAACTTTTTGATTTAGTGGCTAATTCGTATGAATTCGTACAATCTAAAGCTGCGGTCACACTTGACTTTTCTTCCCATAGACTTCCATTCATACGCACGCGAATGCGTCAGACCGGAAACACGGGGTCATGCGTTAAGTTTCGCAGGTTGCTGCGGTGCAAAGTTCAAGCTTGGTGAACTCTAACCTGCGAAATCGCATCACTTGGCTGCATGGAACCAATCGAGGATCAAAACAGGACCTCTCTGGACAGAAATTTAAAACATGGAGCGATCGCTGGCTTTTTAAAATGTCTAATAGGCTTGTTTAATCCCGCCCCTTTTCGCAGCGCAGCACTACAGAATTTCGCACACACAAAGCCCGGTGTGACCGTAGCTTAATTCATACATTTTCGTACAATTGGCTCATCCCCCAATGACGGTTGGGTTTAGGGGTGGGGTTAGTAGCCACGCCTCCTTTTTAAAATTGTACAATTTCGTACGACTAAACTCGTACGAATTCGTACGAATTAGCCACTAAACTGACAAAACGTAAAATACTTACGTTTTCTCGTGAGATCAGGCAGGAAGTTCCAAAACAATCGCAAAAACGCGCGCACCTCCGCATTAACGAATAAGGTCAATAGTCTTCATCGTATAAATAATTCAGTAAAATTAGTCTTCATTAAAGTTACAAATGTACTTTTTTCTGCCTGAATACTTCTCGAAATCTCTCGAAATGCCTTCAAAACACATGCAAATGATAAAGTTTCACTCTGTTATGGTTATATTTTGCAATAACTCCACAAATCTCATGTATTCCTAATTGTTGTGTTCAACTATAATCCCTAACTTAACATTGCATATCCTGCGATGTGACTATTGCGTACACAAACATTGTGATATCGAATGCTAAAACGATATATTGTACAGCCTTAATTATTAAAAAATTTCTAAATTAAATAATTTTTACATTTTCGGGTGAACTAACCCTCAGGAATAAAGCAATAGTCAGCAACGACTGAAGACGACAAGGGAAGCCATCCTGAAAGTGTCAAAAAGCCACAAGCATTGACCACACACTCTTTACTCCCCATAAACGTATTTAGAAATGTTTAATTTTACATGCCTTAGGAGTTAGCATTGTTATGCTCGCTGGGTGTTTCAGACCTTTACTGTTACCACACATCCATTGTCTTTTGTTTGAGCTGATGAGATGCAAAACGAATGCAAAATAATTCAGAGTTCCACGTTAATAGCTTTGGAAGCACTTTCAGTAGCATTGCATCTTTTCTTTTGTCATTCGCACACCCCACACGCGCATCCATCTGACCTTTACATGAGGACATTGACTCTGTGTGCATAAGGCTTGGGGTCAACTAGCATTGCTCTAAGACAGTTCAAACTATGACGTATGTTAGTTTCGACGAAAATGCATGGGGTTATGAATGTAAAGGCATCCGTGAAGCAAGTTTGTTTGCATTCGGACATGTTTGACAGCGGCCCGAATGCATTTACAGTGCTCTTCTCGGGGGTGTGTCTTCGCTGTATGCCGTCTTTGTGTGGGGCTGCCCGTCGTGTCATACAAAACTCCGGGAGACACAGACCACATTGTCTGCTTCAGGGATTGTGGTGTATGTGGCCGGCTATTGTTCGGACAGAAAAGCAAAAGCCTTAACGCTCTGACTGGCATACAATACAGTACTACATGGATCTGCGCCTTTCACTCAGAAGTAATCCATGGCGTACCAAGTGGTATGAAACATGTTCTGTTGTGTCCATACAGGCTCTTTTGTCTTTCTCCATTATCAGACATTTATAATGACAATCGTAATTTAGTCTTAAGGGACACAGAGGGACGAATTCATTTACAAAAAAAACCTTTTTACACAGGAATGTGGAGAACTACATTTTTTTTAGCACCAACAGGTTGTCTAGTTGCCTGTCAAAAAATAGCTCTTGGAAAGCCTTGTATACAAAGTTGAAGTCAAAATTATTAGCCCCCCCCCTTTGAATTTTCTTTCTTTTTCAAGTATTTCCTAAATGATGTTCAACAATGCAAGGATTTTTTTTCACAGTATTTCCTATAATATTTGTTCTTCTGGAGAAAGTCTTACTTGTTTTATTTTGGCTAGAAAAAAAAGCAGTTTTTAATTTTTACAAACCATTTTACAACCCAGGCTCATTCTGAAAACGTACCCCTAGATACATTTCTGGAGAGCGCCAAATACATCCCAGGAGGTATGTTTTTTTGCAGTTTTTGTTTTCGCGAATCCACCAGAGGCCGCTGTGTACGCTTTTCAAATTTCTCTAGCGAGTGCCAGTTTTAATTTGGTTTTTAAAACCATTTTAAGGTCAATATTTTCAGCGCTCTTAAGCTATATTTTTTTCCGATTGTCTACAGAACAAACCATCGTTATTCAATGACTTGACTAATAACCCTAACCTGCTTAGTTAACCTAGTCAAGCCTTTAAATGTCACTTTAAGCTGAAAACTAGTATCCTGAAAAGTATCGTGTAAAATATTATTTACTTTCATCAAAGAAATCACTTTTTAGAAATTAGTTTTAAAACTTTTATATTTAGAAATGTGCTGAAAGAATCTGCCCTTCGTTAAACAGAAATTGGGGATAAAAATATACAGAGGGTCAAATAATTCTGACTTCAAATGTAGATATGATATCTCAGAGAAACTAAAATAACAATGCTATTAGATGAATTTAGAAAACAGATGGGGTAAATGTTTATTTAAAGTCTATCTGTAAGGTTTCTTCCAAAATGCAAAATGCAAAATAAAAATAATAATAAAATTTGAATTTTATTAAGCTAAAATATAACTGTTTTTGCCCCAGTACTGGGTTCCAGCTGGAAGGGTATCCACTGCATAAAAACATTTGTTGGATAAGGCGGTTCATTCCACTGTGGCGACCCCAGATTAATAAAGGCACTAAGCTGAAAAGAAAATGAAGTTGAGTAAAAGTTGACAACCCACAATTGCTGGCGGCTAGCTCTCTGCAACTCTCACATGGTTGCCCACTGAAGCTAAGCAGGGCTGCGCCTGGCCAGTACCTGGATGGGAGACAACATGGGAAAGCTAGGTTGCTGCCGGAAGTGGTGTTAGTGAGACCAGCAGGGGGTGCTCAACCTGTGGTCTGTGTGGGTTCTGATGCTCCAGTATATTGATGGGGACTCTATACTGCTCAGTGAGTGCTGTCTTTCAGATGAGATGTTAAACTAAGGTCCTGACTTGGTTGTTAAAAATCCCTGGATGTCCTTCGAAAAAAAGTAGGCCAGATTTTTCCCACCATCCCCATATCATAATTGGCTTCATAACTCTGTCTCCTCTACACCAATCAGCTGGTGTCTGGTGTGGCGCAATATGGCTGCCGTCACATCTTCAAGGTGGATGCTGCACACTGGTAAAGGATGAGGATATTCCCCCCAAAAATGTGTAAAGTGCTTTGAGTGTCCAGAAAAGCGCTATATAAACGTAAGGAATTATTATTATTATTAAACTATAGTTAGTGAAATGTGACTCTGAACCACAAAACCAGTCATGAGGGTAAATCTTTTGAAAATTGATCATATTTGTTAGGATACTCCAGCCTAATCTCACGAGGAAATGTAAGTATTTTACATTTTTTTTCAGTACGAGTTCAGTCGTCCGAAAATGTATGATTTAAAAAAAAGACCGCCTCTAAACCCAACCGTCATTGGGGATAAGCAAAACATACCAAATTGTACGAATGAGATCGTACGAATACATACGAATTAGCCACTAAATCAAAAAGTGAGAAGTGTTGGATCAATATTTAGCCAAGATACAACAATTTGAAAATCTGCAATTTGAGATTGAAAAAAATCTAACTATTGAGAAAATTGCCTTAATAGTAATTAAATAGAAACTTATACAATAGTAACTTAATAGTAACAAAAACAGTACAAATTAAGTTCCTAGCAATGTTTATATTTATGTTAGGAAATATATATTATGTCTTATTGGAACATGATCTTTACCTAATATTGCAAATATTTTTGGCATGAAAGAAAAAGTGATAACTTTGATCCATAAGGACATGCCATGCATTTTACAATTCTAAACATAGATTTTTATCTGGGCACGCACACCGGTGCCACAAGTCGGCAACTATCCACGGCACCCAGCTACAACTCAGGACATTGTTCATATTTCTGCCACGCCACAGAGTACCATCTGAACAGTTTCATTTTAAATAACATTCGAATGTGCGCATCTAGGGCCTGATGTTCAAAGACTTGTGTTGAATATGCTAAAACATTGCGTACGCACAAAGCTGTAAATGTGTGCGCGCAGTAAAAAATTCAGATGTATGAAACACTGCGTACGCAGAATCCCACGCATATTCTCTTTGTACATCCGAATTAACGTAAAACTAAGCATCTGATGAACTCCTTTTTCCCCCCTCTACATATCAGATTTTGCCTACTCTTCATCACAAGGAGAACAAGTAGGAATCATTATTAAGTGTGTGTATTATGTTAAGCGCATTTGAGCATCACATAATATTTGCACATTTATTAAATGGAAATGTTTTCGATTCACATATGCAAATTTGTCTTCAGATGGCGACTTTATAGCAATGTGTGTGTAGTCGATCGCTTCGATTACATTGGGATAACCGGCGATCACTGCAAATTGCGCTTTAATGTTTGGCCGGTCAACTGCATGGTATGGAAACCTTATATACCTGCTAGACATGCGGATGATCCAGTCCCATGCAGCTGCCATTGCACGGCTCAAAGATACTTTGTAGTGTGCAATTCAACACAACTGCCTCTAGGAGTCGCCAATGGAAATAAAACAAACACACACAAGAAATGCACGTACGCCAGACATGAAGTTGGCTTGGACAAACACACATTCTCACGTTCATTTCATCATTAGTAAATTCAAACGTGAGCGTGAAATCTGGCGTTTTTGTGCGTACGCAGTGTTGATACATGATGCCCCTGGTGTGCGATACTTCCAACCATCATGTGGGAATCGCACCACAGAGCTGAGCAGTGCATCTGGTGTGCGACCCCCTTTACAGTGTGCTTTTGGTTATTCTTATAAACATACCTGTGTCAATATCTGCAACTTAAGACTGGTTTTGTGTAGTCACAAATGACCTTTCATTAAAAACAAGTGGCGATTAGTTCAGTGCTGGCATCGTTTTTACAGTAAGGTGAGGTAAAGGGCACTGTGGTAAATGTCAAAACTAGATCTCATAATAAGATAATCTGCTTTCACTTGCTGCTTTCCATAAAGACAAGAGTGAAAGTGAAAGAAATACAACCAATTCTAAGAAGTGAATGATGTGCCCTTTGAGAGAACTGTCAGTTGAGTCTAAAAAGGCAACGTTCCTCTTGTTTTTTCTCTGTTCACAGAAGAAACGATAGTTGAAAGTGAGCAGGTTGAAAGTATCCATTAGTGGTTTCCACAGAGACAGACTCAGCATGTCTCTCCCTGGGCAGGATTTAGCCAGACGCAGCAGGATGCGTCCTGACGAAATTAATTCCAACTCTACAGCTTGAAAAGGTGGCCGAAAAGAGAAAAACAGCAGGCTAACAAGACCTGACATGGAATCGGCCAAAGTTTCCATGAGGCTACAGAGCAACAGGACAAAAGTTGCACACGAATTTGATCCTTTTCATTAGAATCACATCAGTTTCCTAATATTTCTATTAGACTGCTAATCGGCTGCAAAACATGTTGGCAAGCTTTAAGAAGCTATTTGAGTGAATAAAAATGATTATAAAAAGTTAACTTGCATGAACTTAACTGGCTCTGCTTGACAGTTAAATTTAACCGGAGTACCTAATATTCATGCAATGAAATAAAACAATGTAAGTTCCTAAAAATAAAGCGGTTTGAGTTTGTGAGTATGACATTATAGGTTGGCTTTAATCCACATTCAGTACTAAAAAAAATGGACTCCTTCTATATTGTTCTAATTTAGCAAAATATATAATATTGGATAAAACCATGTGTGATTGGAACCAACATTTCCTGCATGGAAGGCAGTGCGCTCACAAGAAACATAAAAATTGCAGCCTCTAACACAGAGGTGGGCAAACTACGGCCCGCAGGCCATATGCGGCCCGCTGAACACTTTCATCCGGTCCGCGAGGGAGTTTTTAAAATGCTGCTTCTGAGTAACGGTTTGGTTTGATGCAATACAAGTGAACGCCATTTGATGGCAGTATTGCATGCGGTACAGTTAGTGTAACTAGTAGAATTAGAACACGCTCATGGATAATAAAATGCCTCTGTTACACTCATGCCTTTAAACCTCTCTCCAATTCAAGTCACAACACTAACGTAACCCTTCCAGTTCTACTCACCCCAAGGAAGTAAAGTTTACCTGTACAACTCCCACTATCTGGCCAGTAATACAATTTCCCGTTACACCTTATTCCCATCCAGGTCACAGCACCAATGTAGCCCTTCCGGTTCTATTCACCTTAGGGGAGTCAATTGTACCTGCACAACTCCTAATACAGCGTGGTACACTCCCACACTAAACTACACACCAAATCCGTGTCAATGCATCAATGTAGCCCCTTTGGTTCTACCAGAAATACCAGTGAGATAATTATGATACTGAATTCATTCATGGATGAGTATTATTTGATAAAAGTATCATGAAACAGGATTTCTTTGGCGGAGGCCCTGTCCATAGCTTGGTTTGGAAGCTTTTAGATCCAGCTACGCCTGCCGAGGACAAAGGCAGGGGCGGAGCCTCCCCCCCCCCCTGGACAGGGCCAACCTGGTGGTGGTGGTGGGGAGGATGGTAGGTGAACGTCTGCATCGGTGCCTGCAACCAAATAAATTAAATGAATGGACAGCTTATATGTTCCTTGTGTCTCGTGGCTATTGGTTGGAACTGATTGTGATGAGTGGCGTGACATTTAGGTCTTCCTGGTAGAGCCATCCCTACAAGCTACATTTCTATACAACTGAGAGTCAATTGTTCCTGCACCATTCCTAATACATAGCATGGTAAGCTCCCACGCTAAACTACACACCAATCCGGGTCACAGCACCAATGTAGCCCCTCTGATTTTATACACCTGAGTCAAGTTTACCTGCTGATTGGTGCATTGCTATTTTGAGAACCTGAAATAGACCGCGCCACTGACCAACTGAAAGCAGGTCTAAAGTCCAGTGCAGTGCACGTTAGCTATGTGCCTAAGCAGGTCCAAATGCTTATACATTGCTTAATACACACAGAATGTACAGCAATGCACAAATATCTTTACATATGAAAGAAATTAAAGGACTACAATGTTTACACTGCTTCCATGCCGTTTGCATGTGTATCATGTTATTATTATTAGCAGTTTTATTTATTATCTGCATATTCATATTTATTTAATGAAAACAAGTTTAGATTTGTCCACCTGATGGGTTTTGGAGACGACTGCATCACCATATGGGGCATAAGAATAGGACGTGTGTTTGAATATAATCATTTATTTGTTTGCTGGAAATTCAAACTGAATTTATAAATAGTTCTGAAACAAATCTTTGACTTCCAGTTCCGGGGCGCATGGAAAAGGCTGCTAAGCTCCAGCTATCCTCCAAATAATTTAAAATAATTGATCCTCAGATTTAATAATTAATCATCAAAAGTGTTCTCAAGAGATTCAAGAACACATTAAGCCTTGATAATGCCAAAAAAACTCGAAAAAAAAAAGCAGATTACAAGAAGAGGTCGACGACGACCACGGCAAAGCTGTCCACCCAGAGGAGCTGAGGCTCGCCGCAAATAAAGGTGGCACAACTTCTCCTAATAATCAAGACTTTATGGATGCTATAACAGCTTTAAATGCCTCAGTTAATCAAAAATTCAGCACCTTTACACAACCGATTGCAGAATCGCGTATGACGCTGACAACTATCACAGAAAAAATTTTGTTGATTAAAGAGGCTTGCACAGACTACGAGGTACGACTGTCAGCAGTAAAAAAGCAGTGTGCAGAATTGGTGAACGATTCAGAGAAACAAATCTTTGCGCTTAACAAACAAAATTAAATATGTAGGCTAATGGATGTCTTAAGTGGAGCGAGTTCCCACTGTTTCCTCATCCACAAAAGTAAAGGAGTAAAGAGTAAAAGTAAAGTAAAGAGAAAGTAAAGAGTAGTCTCTAAATAGAGGAGTCTCTTTCTTCATCCTCGTGATGCAGATCGTTTAACTGTTTTCTCGCAAGTGAAGCCATCAGTTTTTCCTCTTACAAAGTCCACCTAGTTTACCTGCACAAGTTCGACTACCTGGCCTGTTATATTCATCCCGTTAAACCTCATTCCTAAAAGGAACACAGAGTCAGTGTAACCTTTTTAGATATACTTAACATAGTGGATTTGAGTTCCTTTTTGATAGACTCTGTTACATTCACCTCCTAAACCTAATTCCATCAGGACACACATCATATGTAACCCCTCAATTTCTACTCAACCTAAGCAGCCAAGTTTCCTTGCACAGCTCCTACAAGCTGGCCTCTGTTACACTCACCTCCAAAAACCTCAATCCGGGTAACCGCATCCCCTCAGTTCTACTTACACTGCTCTGACTTACTGGCATGGGATGTAGGTGTGTTAAGTACACTCAAGTGTGCAACTTTTAATTTACCTATTGAAACCAAGAAGTGAGATTGATTTGCACAGCTCTTAAGAGCTGGTTAGCTGTTATGCTAACAATGATGGGCTTTATGCCCTTTTATCAATCACTAATGCACCTCTTAAGGTCAGGGGAGTGAGGTTTACTTGCACAGCTCCTACTAACTTGCCTCCATTACATATACCTGTTAACCTGTTCCAAGTGTGATTCTAACCAGCATCCCTGGCATAGGAGGCAGGCACGCTAACAAGGAAGATAAGGGTAATATGAATTCCTGGATCTTCAGATCAAGAAACAACAGGAGAAAATTTAAATAAATGACTTAATATTGGCATTCAGAGAATATCAACCACAATCCAGGTCACAACTGAACAAATGAGAAAAAATACACTAAACGGCAACTCAAGTTTCCTAGAAACATAAACACACATAAAATATTCTCATCTTTTTAACCAAGTTACTACACCAAATCTAGTCTAAATGGAAACAGAGGGTGGCTTTGTTGATATATTTTGATGGATCCTGAATGATGACTTCAGTGGTTGCTGCAATGAACTGTCGTCTTATTTCCCCTATGTCTTGGATCATTCCGGTGCCGGGCTGGGACAGGCTCCAAGTCAGAGCGATTGTGCTTGGAGGCATCATGAAGCTCATCTTTACTGGCAGGAAGAGGGAATCACTTTCAACTGGTTTATAAGAAGATGAAACCTGTTCTATGCAGTAGAAGACAATGGTAATTGTGTTACCATACCATATTTCCATTTGTGCATATTAATAAATGATGGATAAAGCTTATTTATTCTCATTTAGGCCAGAACGTTTTATGCCAAACCATTCTCATTCTGATTACGGACCCCTATAAAAATTTCTGGAGAAAGCAATAATATGTTCCAGGAGCTATGTTTTTTTGCAGTATTTGTTTTCGCAAATCCACCAGAGGCCGCTGTGTACACTTTTTCACATCTCTAATTTCTCTCGCGAGTGCCATTCACGCCTGCTGTTCTCACGTAAACCCACCAGAGTCCGCTGTCGATTGACTGACTTGCAGACTGATCAACCGACCAATCTTGATTTTTACCACAATTTCAGATTTTACCACATTCTCACCCTGTTATTTACGTGTTTATTTGTTTTTAGCTTTTGTTTTGTCTTACCTGCTTTCTGGAACTGTTCCTCACCGGACTTGAACCCTGCTGTCGGGGTCCACTCCTCTCTGTGTCTCAAGTCCGCTGAAGTACCTATAATCGGTCAGCTGGTAAGTGAGAAAACGACCAACATCATACCGCCCCATAGCGTTTGTTTTAAAGATGAAATGCAGCCATACGTAGCTCTGGCTACATAATTCGCGATCTCCAGAAATTTATATAGGGCTACATTTTCAGAATGAGCCTATGTTGTTTTACCTAGAGCTTGCCCTTCATCCACAGCAAGCAAGGATATTACAGTTAATGAAAACGAATGTAAAAACGAAAACTAAAATGTAAAATAATGTCGTTAACTGAAATAAAAATAAAAACGAAAGTTTTTCAAAAAACTAGAACTCAAACTGTACTGTGTTCATACAAAACTAACTGAAACTAACTAAAATTATAGCAACAACCTCCTTCGTTTTCGTCTTTCAAAATGTATTTAATACATAATCTTACTGTAAGCCTTTTAGAAGTAAATCGATTTACTCCGCGCTGCAGGTGTTTGACTCGTACGGCTCCTCAGAGTCTGTAATCCTGCTGCCATTGGCCAGATAGAGCAGAGTCATCCTCGTAATTTTACCTTTCGTCCTTGGTAAAATTGTTTTTCCTATGTAATTGTGTCTTATGATTGGTAAAAATGTTTTTCAAAATGTAAATTTGTCTCGAGCTTTGTAAAAGTGTTTCACAAAAGTGTAATATTGTTTTGCACTTCCAGACCACCGTAGAATACAGGTTTCAAAAAATGTATGGTTGAGCTTTTATTATACAATATTTATTCTGATGATTTAAAATCTTGCACCAAACAAATATCCTTATTTAGAAAAAAAAACTAAAACTAAACTAAAACTAAGCAATTTAAAAATATAGAAACTAATAAAAACTAGTAAATCTGCCTCTAAAAACTAATTAAAACTAACTGAATTTGAAAACAAAAAGTCAAAACGAAATAGAGACTTAAACTAATGAAAAATCCAAAACTATTATAACCTTGACAGCAAGAGGTTTTTATTTATTTATTTGGTCTTAAGGCCGTTGAAGATGCTATCAATCCGACCGCAAGTGGCCAATGCTAAATACAGATGAAAATTGGGTTTGTAAAGGTTTTGAAATCCCTAAGGTATTAAAAAATACATTCAACAAGACTGTTGTTGTAGTGTAAACAATTATGTGAACGAATGTATCCAAACAGCCACAAAAACCACTTACTCTCCAACCTGCTTTATAACACTCACTTTCCCAGTGTTACCAACTATAACTGTTACTTTGCATAATCATCATATTACACTACTGTAAAGATGAAAAAAATGTGCAGTTCCTGTTCTTGTGAAAAACATTGCATTTTAAACCAGACAGCTGAAACGCCAATTAAATGCAATCTGTATGCAAAATCACTTCATTCAACATTACCTCTGATTTTCCACCAAGGGAACATTCGCGTTTTCTTGTTGCTCATCTCTGTTGGTTGGATTTCTGATGTTTTGAATAAAGATATAGGGCCCTATTATGCACCCGGCGCAATAAGGTGCAAGATGTGTGTGGTGCGATTTATTGCTATTTTCAGACCTGTGCAGCCCTAATTTTCACGTTTTGTGTTGAGGCGCATTGCTAGTTTGAGGAACTGAAATAGATCGCGCCACTGACCGTGCACATTAGTTATGCGCCTAAGCAGGTCAAAACGCTTATACATTGCTTAATTCTCACAGAATGTACAGCAATGCACAAATATCTTTACATATGAAAAAATTCATGACCGTTTGCATGTGTATCATGTTATTATTATTAGCAGTATTATTTATTATCTGCATATTCATATTTATTTAATGAAAACAAGTTTAGATTTGTCCACCTGATGGGTTTTGGAGACGTCTGCATTACCATATGGGGCATAAGAATAGGACGTGTGTTTGAATATAACTCAAACACCACACTTTGACCACACTTCATTATTATTGTTCATTTATTTGTTTGCTGGAAATTATAATTTAATTTAGAAATTGTTCTGAAACAAATCTTTGGCTTCCAGTTCCGGGGCGCATGGAGAAGGCTGCTTGCGTCTAAGCTCCAGCAATCCTCCAAATAATTTAAAATAATTGATCCTCAGATTTAATAATTAATCATCAAAAGTGTTCTCAAGAGATTCAGGAACACATTAAGCCTTGATAATGCCAAAAACACTCGAAAAAAGAAAGCAGATTACAAGAAGAGGTCGACGACGAACATGGCAAAGCTGTCCATCCAGAGGAGCTGAGGCAAGCCGCAAATAAAGGTGGCACAACTTTTCCTAACAATCAAGACTTTATGGATGCTATAACAGCTTTAAATGCCTCAGTTAATCAAAAATTCGGCACATTTTCACAACCGATTGCAGACAAATATCACAGAAAAAATTGCGTTAATTGAAGAGGCTTGCACAGATTACGAGGTACGCCTGTCAGCAGTACTAAAGCAGTGTGCAGAATTGGTGGACAAGTGCAAACGACTCAGAGAAACAAATCTTTGCGATTAACAAACAAAATTAAGTATGTAGGCTAATGGATGTCTTAAGTGGAGTGGAGTTTCCACTGTTTCCTCATCCACAAAAGTAAAGGAGTAAAGAGTAAAAGTAAAGTAAAGAGAAAGTAAAGAGGCTGAATGGAGGAGTCTCTTTCTTTATCCTCGTGCTGAAGATGGTTTAACTGTTTTCTCGCAAGTGATGCGTTCAGTTTTTCCTCTTACAAAGTCCGCCAGGTAAATAGGAAATGCGCCATGGCGCGACACACCTGACTCTTAAAGGGAATGAGTGATGAGTCTCTGATTGGTTTAATGCATGTAATGCTCAAAACACACCCATAACTCATTAAGAGAATAAGCACAACCCTGTTAGACCATGTGCCAGGGCGCAAAGCCTATTCTTCCATGCTTAAAATAGCAAAAGTGGATTCGCACACCTTTAACGCTTTTGCGTCATACACTTTAGACTTTGCAACTAGATCATTAAAACAGAGCCCATAGAGTCGCCATGGACTCAACAGGCCACAGCAAGCTCTAGCATCACTTATCCTAAGTTACAGGCAGGAAAACATTAGAAATGAGATTCTGTATTAGACAATGCTAGGGCAGTATCCTGTTTGGCCAGATTTCTGGCTTTCTCTGGGCACCACAATGCCCTTCCACTCTCTGAGGTCGCTAAAGACCAGAGGGCCGCCACATAATGGTGGATTAGCCCAACACATTCCCCTACTAATCCCCCATTTTCAAGCCCCCATGTCCAACTCAGCTGCTCTGCCCCAGGGCTTGGCCCCTTCAAGGGCATGTTGACGTTGGCTACTACTCATTGGCAGGGAGCGTCTCCCTCCTTTTCAGCCCAGGTGGAAACTCTCAAGCACAACTTTCTATAGGCATCACTACAGTCTGATGTTTTTCTCTGTCTGTCAGGTGGAAGAGGCAATTCAAAGAGCCCATCCGGACCAAGATAAGTGCATAGCCAAATAAGAGGAACCCCCATTGTTCTCGTTCCTCGCTGTCGAGTGCACTCTGATGTCTTGAAAAGCATGAACTCTCCAAATGTACATTACAGAAGGGGGCGAAAGAAAAGGGATGAATGTAAGAGGCTTTCCTTAGCTGTATGCATACAAGAAAGGCAAAAGGAAGAAGAGTGGATGACAACAATGGAAAAAGCAATTATGGGAATGGTAATGAGGCTCGGGCCACAAAAGTCGGTCCTTTCCCATGTCGATACGCAGGTCCCCGTTCTCTGGGAGGTCTCGTCCATGCATCGGGAACACTCCGGTCTCGTTAACTGGAATATGACTTGGTATCTTTGATCACGTCAGCTGACTTTTAAGCTCAGCTTAGTGTTTTTAAGGGCCTGGAAAAAGAGGAGTGGAAAAACGGACAGGATTTGACCACCTTCCCTAATGCAAGGAAGGATTTCGTGCTCGGCATATGTCACCTGAAAATCTGGAATGGGGTCACACAGCCACATATGGGAGAGTTTCAGAGCGATGATGAGAAGAGGCACTGTCACATGAGATGGCCTCTTTGATCAAGCTGTTTTTCCTCTTTTCAATAACACTGCTAATGCTTCCTTGACAATTGTTTCCAGTACAGCAGATCCCATTTAGTCATTTTTCCCCCAATCCACATCCAGCGGAGTTTACTGCCTTTAATCAAACTGACATCTTCTACAGACGGTCTTGACAGCTTGCATTTAGAAAGGGAAATACACGTAACAGCACTTTTGTGCTATCAAACTAAACTGATAGCTCAATGCCAAGTGTACTGTGTCAACCCAACACATCTAGACCAGCTGGCATACTGTGTTCTACTTTGTGCAATATTAAATTAGATTGCATTGCAAGATTCCCACCCTTCTAATCACATGTACAGAGCTAGAGTACACTTACAATTTGATAACTCCCCTAATTACTTTAGCCCATCAATCTTATTAGGCAGTTTCCTGTGTAGAAAACATTGGGTCAGGTGATTTACAGACAGACTAAAACAAACCTTCTGTTATATTCATGGTTAGTGTCTTTAAGCTGGAATATGCTACTAAACCCCTACCCCCCAAGCAAATTAGTACCACTGTAACCTGTCGAGTTTGGAAATCCCCCTATATTGGTAATGCAGTGAGGCACAATGAACAAGCATTCTTTCACACGTATACTGCATGAATCATTGACATGAATTCTCAGACCGCAGTTGAACTTATGTCCTCCATTTTGTCTGAACTGCAAGTAACTTTCTTTTATACCAGTCTAGAGTCAACGGAGGTGGAAAAAAAACTCTGAATGTCTCATCGCTAATTAGCCAGCAATGAACTTGACCAGATGGTCTTTTCAATGGTCAGAGTTTCCCAGAGAGCTCCTATAAGCCGCTGAAGTTTGGGTTTGTGAAGGAGGGGGACCTTCACTACAATCCACTTCAGTTTCTACACTTTTTTTCCTGTCTCCATCTGTACCCGTCCTGCTTATAAGCTTGATCTTGGCACGTAGATGACAAATGATATTAAATCTACAGTTGACATCATTTTACGAGTTTGTTCTATGCAGTATTATTTGTGTCTGAAAAGGACTTTGGAGAGAAGCAACATTGCCTGTCATTGCCTGTCTTGGGCTTTATTTTGTTTTAACCACATTTATTTAAGGCTCCCATCATAAGTAGTGAAAGGCTATTCAAAATCTGCCTCAAACACCTTGGCTGAAAATCAACAGAGTGACAGTTCAATAACAATAGCTAATATAATAATGGCTTTATAAATATGTTTTACAAGACTTAAGAGTACAAATCAAATTTAAAATTGGATAACTAATTTATACTTGAGCAAATAAACATGCACTGGTCACAGAAAGCTTTTTAAATGGCTCAGGCTAACAACAATAAGTGAAAATACACACATTATTTTTCAGCCATTTTTTTCTTTCTTTTTAAAAATACACAAATCTTAATCCTAATAAGTTGATTTTGCCAATCATAACTATTGTTCTCTCAATATAAAGCATATGAATAGATCTATAAATAAACAAAGAGACACTGCATGCAATACTGCTTACTGTAATGTTTGAAAATTCATGATTGAAGACCAACATAAAATAGATTAAAATAAAATAAAAGCGGTGCTATATATATACAGAAAAAGAATGGCCAAATTGTTTGCATGCGATGAAATGTAAAGCATGCTACTCCAGTTAATTCAGTCTGTCCACTCATCTTAATCAGAATAAGAATCAGTTTTATTGCCAAGTGTGCTTCACACACATAAGGAATTTGTTTTGGCTACAGAAGCTTCCAGTGTACATAAAGTGACAAGTGACAACACAAAATAAATATGAAAGAAATAAAAATAAAAAAAGACAATAAACATTAAACAGAGATAAAGTTAGTCAAAAAATCTGGATGTTGAATTGTGTGTACAGATTTGCTATAAATATACAGGTTATAAGGTGCTGTGTACAAATACGAATTGAGAAGGTTTTGCATTGTACATTGAAATAAGGTGCTGTGTACAAGTGCGTATGAGAAAGTATTGCACATATTTATTGCACAGTAGGGGGATATTTAACTGTTCATAAGGTAGATAGCCTGAGGAAAGAAACTTTTCCTGTGTCTGGCTGTTTTTGTGCTTGGTACTCTGAAGCGTTGAACAGTTCGAACAGGTAGTGTGCTGGGTGTGAGGCATCCAGAGTGATTTTGCGAGCCCTTTTACTCACTCTGGAAGAGTACAGTTCTTGAAGTGTAGGAAGGGTAGTGCCAGTGATTCGTTCAGCAGTACGGACTATTCGCTGTAGTCTACGGAGGTCGGTTTTGGCAGCTGAGCCGAACCAGACGGTGATTGAAGTGCAAAATGTATATACACTCACTGGCACTTTATTAGGTACACCTGTCCAACTGCTTATTAACGCAAATTTCTAATCAGCCAATCACATGGCAGCAACTCAATGCATTTAGGCATGTAGACATGGTCAAGACGATCTGCTGCAGATCAAACCGAGCATCAGAATGGGGAAGAAAGGTGATTTAAGTGACTTTAAATGTGGAATGGTTGTTGGTGCCAGATTAGCTGGTCTGAGTATTTCAGAAACTGCTGATCTACTCGGATTTTCACGCACAACTATCTCTAAGGTTCTTGTTGATGCCAGAGGTCAGAGGAGAACGGCCAGACTGGTTCTAGCTGATAGAAAGACAAGTAATTCAAATAACCACTCGTTACAACCGAGGAATGTAGAAGAGCATCTCAGAACACACAACACGTCCAACCTTGAGGCGGATGGGCTACAGCAGCAGAAGACCACACCGGGTGCCACTCCTGTCAGCTAAGAACAGAAAACTGAGGCTACAATTCACACAGTCTCACCAACATTTGACAAAAGAAGAAGGAAAAAAAGAAGGAAAAACT
The DNA here is from genome assembly GCF_903798145.1 of Danio aesculapii. Classification (NCBI taxonomy): domain Eukaryota; kingdom Metazoa; phylum Chordata; class Actinopteri; order Cypriniformes; family Danionidae; genus Danio; species Danio aesculapii. The sequence goes on along the minus strand of NC_079445.1, from coordinate 39,752,165 downwards.
TTGCCTGGTCTGATGAGTCTCGATTTCTGCTGCAGCATTTGGATGGTAGGGTCAGAATTTGGCGCCACCATGAAAGCATGGCTCCTTCCTGCCTTGTATCAATGGTTCAGGCTGGTGGTGGTGGTGTTATGGTGTGGGCGATTTTTTTGCCACAGTTTGGCCTCATTATTACCAATTGAGCATCGTGCCAACGCCACATCCTGAGGATTGTTGCTGACCATGTCTATCCCTTTATGACCACAGAGTACCCATCTTCTGAAGGCTACTTCCAGCAGGATAACGCGCCACGTCATATAGTGTGAATGATCTCAGACTGATTTCTTGAACATGACAATGAGTTCACGGTACTCTAATGGCCTCCACAGTCACCAGAACCCAATCTAATAGAGCACTTTTGGGATGTGGTGGAAAAGGAGAAAAGCATCATGGATGTGCAGCCGACAAATCTGCAGAAACTGTGTGATGCTATCATTCAATATAGAGCAAAATCTCTGAGGAATATCTCCAGTACCTTGTTGAATCTATGCCATGAAGGAATAAGGCAGTTTTGAAGGTAACAGGGGGTCCAACCCAGTACTAGTAGGGTGTACCTAATAAAGTGGCCAATGTGTGTTTATGTAATAAATGACAAATATAAACAGACACTTTTGCAATTGTTGCCCTGCTTACTGTGATTTTTGTAATTTTATGAAAAAGGGAGCAACAAGTTAAAATTAAATTAAATAAGATGCAAATAATTCAAAATAAAAAATAAATAAATAAATAAATTATAAAAAAACAGACTGGCCGTATTGTCTGCCTGACCTATGCAAATACGTATCACAGCATTATTCACAGTGATGCAACATAAAGAAAGCATGCAACTCCAGTTAATTCAGTCTGTCCACTCATCTATTTATCCCCGCGCTGACTACTGAGAGCACTGGATCTGTCTTGTTACCCCTGGTGGGTTTTGTGCAGACGCATACAAGCATGGTTACATGGTATTTTAATCCATGCAGAGAGAAGGGCAGATGAGCTGTTTGTAAAAGACTTTGACAGAGCTACATAGTTCAGTGAGACCCACTCAAATGTAAACAGCAGCTCTGGGCTGATCAGAGCATGGATCCTCAATTCATCTCTCTGTGTGACTTATATTGAGGGATGGTTGTGGATGAATGGAATGAAGGAATGAGTTGGTCTTGTGGTCTTAAAAAAAACGAAGGTTCATTGCTATCTAGATAATTAGCCCCTTGTCTTGTAATAACACCAATCCCAGGGGCCCCCGAGTGCATATCGGACCCCTGACTCTGCTGGGATGGACCATGGGGGATAATCCTGTTTCGAGAGGATGCTTCAAAGGAAAACCTAATGAGACGGTTTTGGAAAACACAGAACTGCCCCACCTCTCCGGGGTCAATGAAATAATGACTTGTTTTTCATAAGTCCTTGTTCGCAGTCTTGTGTAATGGCAAGCTTTCAGACGCCAGATTAATTATGTCATTTAAAGGGGTCCAAAAAGTTGATTGCAGTTTGAGGTCTGGAGAAAATTTTCTGGTGGATTTTTGTTGTTGTTGTTGTAGCTGTTGGGTCCGCGCTTGCCAAATATGTAGGGAAGTTCACTATTCTTTGTGTCTTTTCCTCTATTTATGTTGTTATTGGTGGTTTTTGATAAGACAGAGATTACTATTGTAAAGTATCACTTATGTTGAATATCCCAGGTAGCAAAGAATTCTGGCCCAGATTTGGGATAAAGCTGGCACAGCAGGCATTCATCCGGCACTGGCATTCAGCATGTGGGCCAAACATGGCCCGGGTTTGGCAGAGGTGGCATACAAGATTTGGGTCAGATTTAAAATGTATTTGGCCAAGATGTTAAAAATTGATATGTGGGCCACGTGGGTTTGGCCTGTCTTGACCCACATTTAAAACACATTAATTGAATTTTTGAGTACAGAAAAGCATGAGAAACCATGAGGAAAACATTCACATTGTGTGCCGAAAGTGCAATGCCTTATGGGTTTATCAATTCCATTATGGTGGCTTAAGAAAGTATTTTAAGAACGCATCTCCTCCTAGACCGTTCACACTACAACCACCAAACTAACTCCAAACCTCCCAACTATACTGAATTAAGCTGCTTTATCTTTTCTAACTGATCTGACTTTCGGTTTTCTGAAAACGGACGCGGAAAATTCTGAAAATTCCCACTGACTTAAAATTGGACCAATCTTTCTGACCTCATAACTATGCGCCAGACTGTCATATAGACTTAAGATTGGGCTTGTTTAACAATCTGCCAATCACTGATGACATTTCAACTTACTAGCCACACTCTAGCACCCTAGCAACTGTCCCTTAGACTTCCATTATAAAAAACTGCCATTGACTTAACATTGTACATATTGATAACATACCAACTAGCATACTACCATACTAGCAATATATTAATTCTTAATGGAAACATACTAACGACATACTAATCATACTAGCAACATGAAACATGCTAACAGTTTATACTAGAAACATACTAGCTACATGCTAATTCATAGTAGAACCAAGCTAATTTATGTTATCAACTGCCTAGCAACTACTCAGAACACTCAGAACACCTAGAACACTTAGAAACCACCTACTGTAGCAACACCTTAGCAACCTTAAATCTGGATCGTTGGTGTTCTCTCTCAGTGTCAACCTTTAAACCGGAGACACGCTGACATTGTGGCTTTTGCATCTCTTCTTGCTAGGCACAGAATACTGTTGTATTGGACCTCCCCAAAACCCCCCTCTATTTCATTGTGGCTCAAAGATGTTGTCTTCTTTTTAAAACATGAGAAAATTAAATACAATATCAGAGGTAGGGGAGAACAGTTCTTTGAAAAATGGCAACAATTTATTGCATTCTTTAATCACTTAAGAACCTTAGATGTGGATTGAGTGAAGGTATATAAGTATGTATATGGTTTGTTTTTATAATTTTTTCCTGTATTTGTATTTATTTTATTTATAATTTTTATTTACTATTTATTATTATTCTTTTTTAGCCACGGCCTACCTGAGTATTGCTGCTGACCATGTTCATCCCTTTATGGCCACAGTGTACATATCTTCTGATGGTTACTTCCAGCAGTATAATGTGCCATGTCAAAGCGCGAATCATCTCAGATCGGTTTCTTAAACATGACAATGAGTTCACTGTACTCAAATGGCCTCCACAATCACCAGATCTCAATCCAATAGAGCACCTTTGGAATGTGGTGGAACAGGAGCTGCATAGAATGTGTATAGAATGTGTAAAGCACTTTGAGTGTCCAGAAAAGCATAATATAAATGTGAGGAAATATTATAAAAAAAAACAAACAAACAAAAAACTGTTTCAGGGTGTCCAGGGTGTTTTAATAAAAGTATAAAAAATTGATGAATCAATTATGAGAAAATTAAGGCCCTTAAAAGGTATTAAAACGTCTTAGTCAAATTTTTACGAGCTCTTAAATTTTGTTCAAGCGTTGTCCAAAGTGTTTGACTCCAAAAACGCATAAATATATTTATTTTCCTCCTAATATTAACATTGGCGTGCTTGATCCAATCAATTGGTTCGGGCCAGGGTGCATTCAGCCAAGCTCTACCAACCAGGTGATGTCACGTAAATTGCGACAAACACAGGAAAGTGATGTGACGCTTTCCACACAAAGCGAAACCACTGAGCGAAACAGCCAGCAAATTTGTAAAATGTAAGTTTGCGTACTCCTGGTTGGAGAAAGACGAGTTTAAACAGTGGCTGAAGCCTGTCGCTGAAAACAACCACGTAATTTATTCTTTCAAGCTTTGTTTCTTCTGAGCTTATCTGAGTTCTGTTGCACGGTTGTGCTCCATTGATTTAACTACAACTGTTTATTAGCAACTGTTTATTAAGTTAAATATTTGATACTGATTGGAAATTGAAGTGGCGACGAGGTCTTAAAATATTCTGAGAAGGTCTTTAAAAAGTCTTAATTAGGTATTGAAATTACCTTTCAAGAGTTCACACTTAGCTGATGATTGATTATAAACCTTGTTTGGCATGTTTTCCCGGGAGAGAGCCTCGAGCCATAAGATCCTCGAGCCCGGGGCTCCCTCCCGTTTGCAAGGCGAGAGGGGAGTTTGAGCTCAGGTAGATCTCGAGAACTCCCCTGCTGTAGTAGCTAATGAACAGATAGTGATTGCTCTTAAGAGATAACTACTTACTAGGAGCATGTCTATGGTGCAGATTTGGATAAGTCAATTAACTTAAGTTGCATGTTTTTGGATGGTGGGAGGAAACCGGGAGACCCAGGGAAAACCCATGTGAGCACTGGTTTGGTAAGGAGTATAATCAAGTGACATTCTTGCTGTGAGGCAACAGTGCTAACCACTGGGCCACTGTGCCACCCATCTATGAAAGGAGGAGGAGTAGGGGTGGAAGGGGGGATTCTTCAAAACGAAGATGTTATATGGAACTTAGGGTATTTATAGTGGCTTAGGAATTGTCTGATTGGAGAATCAACAATTGAATAATGCGGGACCGGCTGCAAGCAATCATAAGCAGGTGATCCTCTCGAAATTAGTTTAAAAATAAACTTCACATAGGATTCCTGCACATACCCTGTGTTTGAATTGAAGATATGGTATCATTTACGCCATTTATGAAATTTCTAACTGAATGTGCAACACAATCTCACGGCAATTCGTAACTTTTTGATTTAGTGGCTAATTCGTATGAATTCGTATGATCTAATTTGTACATTTCAGTACGATTTGCACATCCCCCAATGACTGTTGGGTTTAGGGGTGGGGTTAGGTGCCACGCCTCCTTTTTAAAATCGTACAATTTCGTACAACTGAACTCTGAATTTGTAAGAATTAGCCACTAAACTGACAAAAGGTAAAGTACTTACGTTTTTTCTCGTGAGATCAGGCTGCAATGTGACAAGATTTTTGACCCATATTCAGATTTATGTATACAAAGAAAAATGAAGTGAGCCAAGTCTCAAGCATTAACCCTAAAACACTAGCCGTAAAAATGATTTAATGAATGTTCGCACTTAATAAATCATCAGCATTGTACAATACTGAATTGTTTGATAGGGGCATTTGGACATTTAGCGGCACATTGTTGTTTTAATATAAATCCAACATAACCCTTTAGTATCAGTGGAAAAAAAACAACCCTTTTTACACTTAGCAACAGCATAGCAATGCCATGGCAATCAACACAAAGCATCACGCAGACAAACGTTTTGCATTGGAAAGCCTTGCATTTTCCTCACAAAAATAAGTGAATAAATCAAAGAGTTTCAGTTTCTACTTTTGTCACTGAACGTTCTTCACGATCTGTTCATGCGCTCTCTGACCGGACCCGAAAGGCGCCTCCATTCCGTGCAGCAAGACCCGCTGTGTGTTTCCCTGATTAAACCGTGTGGGTTCCTATGGAGATCCTCCGAGCTGTCAGAGGCTAGCCTCTAAATCTCCAGCAGAAGCAAGAGGTTTTGTGCGCGGGTGACACTTCCTTTCAAACGGCGCAGTTTAAAACGCTGATTTATGCGCCTCTGAAGGGTCAGCGCAGGAGCACATTCAAATGGGGAAAACAACTTCACTTGCTGATGCCACATGTTGAAGCTTCAACTCACGTGTGATTGTTTGAAATCTGACTGACTCTAGATTTGAAGACACTTGCTTTGAGAATACAAACAAAAAATAACTTGCTGCTTGTTCAAGCTACTTATTTGATATGAGTTGAACCAACACAATACTTTTTGGGTGACAACTTAACTGTTTTATGTTCATTCATTCATTCATTCATTTTCTTTTCAGCTTAGTCTCTTTATTAATCTGGGATCACCACAGCGGAATGAACCGCTAATTTATCCAGCTGTTTAATGTTTTACGCAGCGGATGCCTACCCAGCTGCAACCTATCACTGGGAAACATCCATACACACACATTCACACACACATACACAACGGACAATTTAGCTTACCCAATTCTCCTTTACCACATGTCTTTGGACTTCCGGAGCATCCGGAGGAAACCCACGCAAACACAGGGAGAACATGCAAACTCCACACAGAAATGCCAGCTGACCCAGCCGAGGCTTGAGCCAGTGACCTTCTTGCTGTCAGGCGATCATGTTACCCACTGCACCACTGTGACGCCTGTTTTATGTTCAAACCACCTTAATTTGTAAAAACAATTAAGGCAACTTAATCGAATTGTTGGTGACACGGTGGCTCAGTAGTCAGCACTGTCGACTGACAGCAAGAAGGTTGCTGGTTCGAGTCCCGGCTAGGTCAGTTGGCATTTCTGTGTGGAGTTTGCATGTTCTTCCATGTTGGCGTACGTTTCCTCCGCGTGCTCCGGTTTCCCGCCAGTGCAAAGACATGCGCTATAGGGGAACTGAATAAACTCTAGGTGCGTCCCAAATCGCATACTTATGCACTATTCTATGCCATTTTGTAGTATAAATAGTGCGTTTACACTAAAAACTCTAAAAATAATGAGTGCACTGTAATTACTTAGATGATGCACTTATTCAACTGGTATAATGAAGTGTGTAATGTTGGACACTTCACGCACTCAACGACCGCAGCTTTGCTTACGTAGCGGAAAGGGCGGAGCTTTCGGATTACTTTATTTATTGTAAATTTATTGTAAAATGCTGATTATTTATTGTATGCACACATGTTGGATTACTTGATTTATTTTGGATTGTGAAAACAGCATTCTCCTACAAGAGTCATTATACCGTCAAACGTCGTCAGGGAAATGGTTTGAATTTCCACTTAGTAAAATAACCATTAAACAGATAAGAACAGATACTACACTTGCTCTTAGCCAAAAGGCAGAGAAGCGTCCACACCAAAGATCCTAAAAAAGCAAAGAAGGTCAAGGTGACCCAAGATTGGCCAGCCCAGTCACCAGACATAAACATTATTGAGCATGTCTGGGGTAAGATGAAGAAGGAGGCATTAAAGATGAATTCAAAGAATCAAGAACGTAAGAACGCTTTCTTTGCCATTCCAGATGACTTTATTAATAAGTGATTTGAGTCAGTGCAGAGATGTATGGATGCAGTCCTCCAAGCTCATGATGGAGTCAGACACAATATTCATTCTTTTTCCACTGCACCATGACTTTATATTCTATACTGGACATTATTTCTGTTAAGTGACAAGACTTTTGTCTAAGCAAAGTCAGACGTTACTGCTCTAATGAAATCATTAAAAATCAAGACATGATCATATTTTATTCTGGTACAATAAGCGTAATCTAGAGCAGTGTTTCCCAACCCTGTTCCTGAAGGCACACCAACAGTACACATTTTCAACCTCTCCCTAATCAAACACACCTGAATCATCTTATCATAACATCAGAAGAGACTCCAACATCTGAAGTTAATAGGTCAGAAAACACATAATGTTAGGTAATAGGTAATGTTGGTGTGCCTCCAGGAACAGGGTTGGGAAGCACTGATCTAGAGGCCTTTACCTTTCATATAAGCCACTTCTGATACCAAATGATCAACTAGAAGTCAAGTTAATATTTGTTGATCCTAAAACTTGCATAGGCGACAAGACTTTTGTCAGGTAGTGTACTATGGAAGTCAGCGATTACAAGTATCCAGCTGACGTCCACTGAAATGGACAAACAAACAAATGAATAAATAAATAAATAAACTCATTTAAATAAAAATAAATATTTGACACTTTTATTGTTTTTATTTGATTTCATTTATGCAAATGAATACTTTCATTTTTCTGAAACTTGGACCACAATTCAGGTCTGAAGAGGGGTTAATGCAATTAGGGCTCTGTGGTGCATCACACGTCTCTCTTTTTGACTCTACAAGTGACATCTGGCCTTAATTAGTCCCTCCTGCACTATTTACAGGAGGCGTTTCTCTACCCGAATGCACCAATCAGAGAGCACCCACCAGCCCCCATTAGATTTACCCTGCTTTTTTTCTTGGTCTGTGAAGTATTCTCCTTTTTTTCCTGCTGCCCTCTGAGCACCATCCAGACGCTCTGGTGTGTGACAAGAACAGCAATGCGGACAGTAAATCGGCGCTCAAGCACATCCTGACGGCACCCCCAAACACTTTTTCTAACACTCTCCACCTAAAAAGTGGGGTCCCTTCACATTGGAGACTTTAGCCAGAATTAAGGGATGCCACAGGGAGCCTCCAAATGAGAGATACTGACTTGAACAAGAGCTATAAAAGGATACAGCGAGTGAGTGAAGAGTTGGTGATAATCAGACGTTGTTGGATTTCTTTTGCACGCTGTTAAGGGAATCGCAGCTGGCTGGTTCCTGATTGGAGGACTTATTTGAACTCTATTTGTAAACTAAAACAGAACAAAAGAAAGGACTACTATGGCCAACTCTGGGTTTCAGCTTTTGGGCTACTTTCTGGCACTGGGAGGATGGATTGGGATCATCTCCACTACTGTGCTGCCCCAATGGAAGCAGTCCTCGTATGCAGGGGACGCCATCATCATGGCCGTGGGCTTGTATGAGGGCCTGTGGATGTCCTGTGCATCTCAGAGTACAGGCCAGGTGCAGTGCAAGATCTTCGACTCCTTGCTCTCGCTGGATGGTAAGAAGTAAAGCACATTTTTAAGCACAGAGTGATAGTTCAAAGTTTTTCCTACTCCAATTAATCTGGCAAAAAAAAAAGTTGTGGAAAGATGCCACTGAAAATATCACAGAAAAGAAAAGATTTCAGAAAGACTCCTGTTTAACTGTGATTTTAAAGTTATTTTAGTAAAATAATGATTCCACAAGAGAGTATGTAGAGTATGTTGTATGTTTGTACAATTGTAGGTTCCTTAAAGATCAGTTAACACAAAAATGACAGATGGCAAAAGTGATAGTTCAGAGTTTCATGATCATTTTTGTTCCACTTTCACATCATTGCACAAAAAAATTGTGGAAAATTATTAAAAATAGCATTTAAACTATCTTCTTGCATGTTCCACAGAAGAAAAAAAGAAAGATTTTTGGAATGATGAGCTTAATTATGATATTAAAGCTCATTTAAGGGAAATAAGGGAGTTTGTTGTGACGCAGTAGAACAATTTTTGGTTCCTCAAGAACATCCTTAAAGGGACAGTTCACATAAAAATATAAATTTTGTCATCATTTACTGACCCTTTTACTTGTTTCAAATCCTTATGGGTTGTTTACATCTGTTAAACATAAAGGAAGATATTTTGAAGAATGCTGAAAACCTGTAACCATTGACTTTTATAGTATTTGTTTTTCCTAATAAATTCAAGAAAATACTTTTGCTACCATTCAAACTACTTATTTAAAATGAGTTGAAACACAATTCCTACATTTTTTTTACAACTTATTTGTTTCATGTTCAACCCACTTAAATATAAAATATAAATATAAAATAACGATTAAGTTTGTACTGGGACAACATGAAGGAATTGTGTGGAGCCCAGCATTTTTTACAGTGTGTGGAAGTTAGTAACTATTGACTTCCATAGTATTTGTTTTTCCTAATACATTCAACAAAATACTTTTGCTGGTTGTTCAAACTACTTATTTAAACTGAGTTGAAACTAAACAACTCCTAAGTTTTTTTCGGGGACAACTTAATTGTTTCATGTTCAATCCACTTAAATTTGTAAAAACAATTAAGTTAGCTTGATATGTACTGGGACAACATTATGGAATTGTGTGGAACCCAGTATTTTTTACAGTGTATGGAAGTCAGTGTTTACAGACTTTCAGCTTTCTTCAAAATACCTTCTTTAGTGTTCAGCAGAAGAAAGAAACTCAATGTTTGGAATCACCTGAGGGAGAGTAAATATTGATCAAATGTTCATTTTTAGATGAACTATCCCTTTAAAACATTCTTAAAAGCATCTTTTTATTTAAAGCGTGAAGAATGCTGAAAGCCTGTAACCATTGACTTCCATAGTGTTTGTTTTTCCTAATACACTCAACAACATAATTTTGCTGCTTGTTCCAACAACTTATTTATATTGAGTTTAAACAAACACAACTCCTACCATTTTTTAAGAGACAACTTAATTTTTCAAGTTCAAACCACTTAAATAAATAAAAATTAAGTTAGCTTGATTTGTGTTGGAACAACATGAAGTAATTGAGTGTAACCCATCATTTTTTACAATGAAAGACAATGTTACAGGTTTTCAGCTTTCTTCGAAATACCTTCTTTAGTGTTCAGCAGAAGAAAAATAAATGTTTGGAATCACTTGAGGCTGAGTAAATATTGATCAAGTTTTCGATTTTTGGGTGAACTATCCCTTTAAAATATTCTTTAAACCATGTTTTTTTAAGTGTGAATAAGAATGCTGAAAACCTGTAACCATTGACTTCCATGGTATTCATTTTTGCCAGTACACTCCAAAATACTTTTGTTGCTTGTTCAAAGTACTTATTTAAAATGAGTTAAAACAACACAATTCCTACATTTTTTTGGGGAACAACTCAATTTTTTCATGTTCAAACCACTTAAATATGTAAAAATGATTAAGTTAACTCCATTTGTACTGGGACAACATAAGGGAATTGAGTGCAACCCAGAATTTTTTTTGCAGTGTACGGAAGTCAATAGTTACAGGTTTTCAGCTTTCTTTAAAATACCTTCTTTAGTGTTCAGCAGAAGAAAGAGACTCATTAATGTTTGGAATCACTTGAGGGAGAGTAAATATTGATCAAATGTTCATTTTTGGGCGAACTATCCCTTTAAAACATTCTTAAAAGCATTTTTTTTTTAAGTGTAAAGAAGAATCCTGAAAATCTGTAACCAATGACTTCTATAGTATTTGTTTTTCCTAATACACTCAACAAAATACTGTTGCTGGTTGTTCAAACTACTTATTTTAAAAGAGTTGAAACAGCCCAATTCCTACGTTTTTTGGGGGCCAACTTAATTGTTTCATGTTCAGTCGACTTAAATTTGTAAAAACGATAAAGTTGACACGATTTGTTTTGGGGACAACATGAAGTAATTGAGTGCAACCCATCATTTTTTACAATGGAAGTCAATGTTACAGGCTTTCTGCTGTCTTCAATATACCTTCTTTACTAATCAGCAGAAGTAAGAAACTCATTAATGTTTGGAATCACTTGAGGGTGAGTAAATATTGATTAAATGTTGAAGTTTGGGTAAATGTTCCCTTTGAAACATTCTTAACATTCTTAAAATGATCTTCTTTTGAAGTGTGAAGAACATTTTAAAACCCTAAAGAAGGGCCAAAACTTGCTTGTGGCTGTGGGCCGAAGTTAAATAAACCAAACCATATTACATTACATTTGCCATGTGTAATTTATTTGCTAATATTTAAAAATAACTACAAGACGCTGCTTTAAAATATATTGATTAATGATGCTGCGTCATTTTTAATGTTTTATAATGAACTTATTATAGTAAAAGCATAAGTAATCCCATTTATAACCCAATAGAGTTCAATGCTGAATCGAGCTGCTCCTGCCTTTGCCTTGATTTGCTCACCCATGTCTTGTGCACTGTCGACTGACAGTATTTACATTTGAAAAGACTGATTCATTTGCGACATTTAATTGAAGCCATCAAATTTTCATAGCTCCTCAATTAAACGAAGAAACGAAAGGTTATGTAAATTTGAAATGACGATCTCTCAAATGATAAAACCTTTATTTTAAAGAGGTTTAAGCGGTGATTTTTAAGTCATGCTCATGCTTAAGTATGCTCATGTTTGTATACAGATTTAAAAAGAGCTTTATATGAAATAATAATTAAATCAAGACGACTCTTAGGCTGGAGGAGGTTAGTAGGTTAAAAAAAATGCAATCAACTCCAAGGGCTGCTGTGTGCAGATGGATTTAATCAACTCCTTTAATCGATCAAATTAAAATATGTGCGTTTTGACATATTATAATGAGAGTCTTATGTGACGCTAACCTCACCAAGACACAGACTGCTGAAATGCAATGGAATGCAATTACATGGCGATTAATCAACATTTAGCGCCAGTCATTGTCAATTTTGTGGTGACTTGTTGCGCCTAATCAGAATCAGTCGCTTCTTGTGTATTCCTGAGAAGAAGACGTCCCTAAAACTCAATTATGAATGGTGGCTGATGATCGTTTAGGATAATTCAATAGTTTTTTTAATGACAAAAAGCATCACATCCACATCTGTTTGTGATTCGTGGTGTGTGACAAAACCCAACGCTTCTGAAGAGTTATGAGGCACTTTCTTAATAACAATAGCAGATGTAATATAAACATGGCGTGTTCTGAGAAAACAGTTTGCTGTCTTATATTCTGCATCATTGCTTTAATAACAGCGTATTGTCTTGAAGGAATGAATGGCGGTTGTGTTGAGAAGAAAAGGCCAGTGTTTGGGGCAAACACCAAAGATATGTTCAGAATGCACATCCCCACACTGCACACAGGTCTTCTTTATCGACGCTTTGAAGGGATTATGAGCAAACAAACATTTGCTTTTATATTACAGATACGTTTAGAGCATATCTTACACTGTAAGTCATGACAACAAATGTTTTTTATGTTACTTTAATGTAACAAGTTGAACTTAATATTTTGAGTCAGTTTGACTAATATAAGTTGAGATGACTCGAACATTCAATTTAAAGCAGTAAGATATTTTCATATAAATGTAAAAATATAAATTGAGTGTACATTGAGTATTGAGTATAAGTGTACATATAAATTGAGTTGTTACAGATTGTCTTTCCTTTATTTAGTTGTATAGCACTTTTTACAATGAAGATTGTGTCAAAGCAGCTTAACATAGATGAAGAAAAGAGAGCCATTATATTTGAAATTGTGAATGGAACATTCCAGCAATTCAGGCAGGCAGGAGAGCAGTGCAGAATGCTGGTGCAGTTCTAGTAAATTTAAATTTTTTCAGTTTAGTTTAGTTTAAATGTCACTGTTGAAGTTCAGTTCAGTTTATTTCAGATCAGTGTAATGCAAATGTCACTGCTGAAGGCTGGCCCACTGAAGAGCAACTCCACCAATGAGCAGCTTTTGCATTTGACCGTGTGATCACATTTAACTTGAAAGGTTCCAAATGGAACCAAAAATGTTCCATTAATGTCACTTGAATTTTTAGTTCCACGAAGAATGTCTTAGGGGTGGATCACGTCGAACACGTTTTTACATTCCACAAACGCGAGGCGCACCACAATGCATTCTTGTTGACAAGAAAAAAAGAAGTGTGGTGCGCCTTTTATGTTGATATGCAATGACTGAATCAACTGCGTATTGTGCGCGAGTGTTGCTGTTAATATTAGTGTAATTTTAATAATTAATATTATTGTATTGTAATGTGTGTTTATATAGCGCGTCTATCATGTATAGCCTTACACCCAAAGCGCTTCACAAGTCACAAGTCAGAGTCCCCTTCACATTTACTGGGGCATTAGGACTCACACAGACCACAGGTTGAGCACCCCCTGGTGGCCTCACTAACACCACTTCCAACAGTAATCTAGCCCTGCTTAGCTTTAGTGAGTAACGGTTCTTGGATAGCAGGGTGATATGGCTGATACGGATATTGCGATATTCAAGATTTATGAAGTCATAAAGCACCAGATAACTCAAAACAGCAGCCATAAGTCTCTCCTCCATCTTTAAAAGTATCTGTAGTTGTCTTGACAACACAAGCACTGCTGTCACCTCAACGGAAACCCTGCCTCTGCTTTCGTTTGATTGGAGAATGAAAGAGATGCGACTGACGTAACGTGCAGGAAGTTGAATTTATTCAACTGTGAGCGCTCAGCGTACAACGGCAAAAACGCGATGCGCAGCAGACGGTTAAAACACGAGGTACGCAGGGCGCATAAGCAGTGAGCCAAAACACTCGGCTGTTAGCAAATCATTAAAAAACAGCACCTCTCAACGCAAAAAGTTTGTTCGATGTGATCGGTCCCTTAAGCATCTACTGCGGCTACATTTAGTACTATGTTTTTGAAGACGTTCTAGTAAATTTTCTAGTAAAATTAGAATTACCTATTGAATTACAATAGAATTATTTAAAAAAATCTAAGTGATAAATAAACATTTCAAATATGTTGAAATTTCATATTGTTTTTTTTTATCTCCCCGACTGATTTTTTTTTTTAAATGTTCCAAATGCAAACAAAACAAAATCCAACAGCATGATGTGATTTTTAAAATCTTAGTTCTTACAGCATCATTGTCAATTTTTAGTTCCACCGAGAACTACTTAAGCATTATGCAATGCTCTGAAGATTACATTTTAAAGATGTAACATCTAATAAAAATCTGCAATTGTTACAGATTTACCTGGCCAAAAGATCATACATAACTTCTTAAAGCATCAACTAGTGTGCTGCAGACTAAATTTCAGTTGTTGTTACAGATTTGATTGACTGATAAAAATACTACTAACTACTACTATTACTACTACTAATAATAAAAGGTTTCAAATAGAACCCAAAAAGGCTCTTACATGTCACTGAAGAACTTTAAGATCTAAAAAGTATCTAATGGTGCTTTAATGAACCTAGAAACTAATGTGCTGATCTTAGGATCTGTCAAAAGCCCAGTCTACTTCTATATATAAATAGTTTGTATAATAATATATATATAATTTATTTAGTTTTTTTGGCAGTGACTCTACAGAAAAAAACATTTTGGGTTCCTCAAAGAACATTTCAGTCAAAAGCACTAAAGGGACCCTGTTTTTTTTTTTATATAAAGAGCATTTCAATCAACGAAAGATCAATCTCCACCTTTAAAACCTTTTGTTAAATTGAGAGGTTCCATGAATCTTAAAAGTCATATTTTTAAGTGTATAATGACATTTTTTAATCTCAAAGAACAACACCGCCATCTTACAAACACCATGGACATTTATGAGAAGAATCTTCTTTGCAAAAGCTAAAGTGCCACAAAGATCCATTGCAGAACATGTTACTACTTTCAAGGGTGCCGTTAAAAATATTCATAACTGCTGTCGGGTCCGTTAAATCACCAAAAGCGTTCAGCACTGCAGTCTTGCAATAGTGTAATTGTCACTTTGCTTCATCGAGGAATCACTTTATCCAGAAAAACCCTTTGCACAAGCCCGACTGCCACTTTCTGTTTAATAACTGTTAGTGTTTTTGGAATATCAGTTGCTCTCTAGCTGGTAGACAAAGGCTGCAGTCAGTTACTGTACTGCTGCTGCTGGAATCTGTAACCCTCGACCCACAAAGGGTGACGGGACCATCTGATTCCACTATCCCCCTCCTCAGCCTGAGGTCATCTGCTCCGATAGTGACTTCTGTATGTACAGACAGCCTCCCACAAACTTGCATTGTTTGCCCTTTTCTGCAGCAGCTCTAGTGCCTTTTCTTCAATAACTGTTATTATGTGCTGTCGACTAAAGATAGTGTTTAGGATATATGAAGCATACTCGGGCCACGCTAATTTCAAGTTAGAAAACGTGGATGGTAAACACTGCAAAATGAACTCTCGGGTGGAATGAAAATCAAAATGATAATGTTTTGTTGTCACTTGAATGCAGAAAGAAAAATATAAGGAAGTTAGGTTAAATTCTTGGGTTTCAATCTGAAATCCTACACTGTAAAACCCAATAAGTTAAGCTAACTCAAACCGTTTGAGGAAACCGATTGCAAAAAATCATTTATGTTCAAAAACTAATCCTAATGAGTACTGTGAACCTACTCCATTTGAGTAAATGAAGCAATTTGAGCACAGTAAAAGCCAATAAACGAAGAGAACTCAAACCAACTGAGTACTGTAAAACCCATTAAGTTAAGGCAACTCAAACCATTTGAGGAAACCGATTGCTACAAACCATTTGAGTTAAAATACTAATCTATATGAGTACTGTGAACTTACTCAATTTAAGTTGAAGTAATGAGGTATTTAATTAACTCATTACCTTCAACACTGAGTTCAAAACTGTTTTCAAATGAGTTGAATTAACTTTTAGTACATTCTGAGTTAACTACACTCATTTCATTTGACTAAGTTGACTGTTGGGTTTTACTGTATACAAGAAAACATGAACTTTTGTATTAAATACATATATAAAAACAAAATTAACACCTTAAAACAATGCGTAAATGCAAAAAACTGGCAAAGTTAGAATGTATGATAAAGTATGATAAATGCTGGGTTCCACAATTGATTTGTGTTGGGACAACATGAAAGAATTTGCTTTTACACATATAAGTGAATTGAAGAATGAAACAATTAAGTTGTCACCAAAAAAAAACCTAGAAAATTGTTGTTTCAGCTTATTTTAAATAAGTCCATTGAATGTAGAATGTATGATAACATGATATAGAAAAATGTATACATTCTCTTAAAGGGATAGTTCACCCAAAAATGAATATTTCCTCATTATGTACTCATACCCAAGTGGTTCTAAATGTTTATGCATTTCTTTCCTCTGTTGAACCCAAAACAAGATATTCTGAAGATTGTGGGGGAAAAAAGCAGAAATTGACATCCATAGTAACTCATTGGCTGTTTTTTCCTCAACATTCTTCATTATATCTTACTTTGTCTTCATTAGAATAAAATAGAATAAAAGTCAAACAGGATTACTGTAAAAAAAAAAAAAAAGAAAAGAAAAAAAGGCTTAACTTAGCTTTTTTGAAAAGAGTCAACTTGATTTTGTTGTGATTGCCAGCAACATAAGGTTGATTTATACATCTGCGTCAAGCACATGCGTATGGTCCATACCTGTCAACCATCCTGTTTTGCCCGGGATCCTCCCATATTTTACAGTTCTATCCTGCTATCATCCCGTAAAAGTAATTACCTGTATTTCTCCCGTACTTTTTTAGTCTTTCTCTAAAGAGTGGTAAATAAACATTAAAGAGCCGAGCCTCCCTATATGCAACCCATACCGCCGAACCACCAGGGGCCGCCACTTGCTTTTAAATGTGAGTCTGTTCTGTGCTTTCGCATTGTTTAGGCATGGAAACACTTTGAAATAAATATAAAAACCGCGGGATTCCCTTTCCTTTTCATTACAGGTGCCGTCTCCCCTTCATATGCAATTTTCAAAACAGTCATATAGCAGTGCATGACGATTTGAAGCGGAGTGAAAGTCTGGGTTGTGGGTGTCTGTTTGAACAGTTGTATACACATAACTAATAATAATAATATCTAAAGATGTCGATCTTGGTGGGTTTTTAACTAATTACGTCCTAAATGATCATAAAAAGTCAGGAAAGCAATCAAAAGCTTTAATTTTAACATAAGATCTGTGCATTGTTAAAGTGACACCTGTTATTTAATGTAATGAAGAGAAAAAAAATCTAAATAAATAAGAGATTCATTCGTTTCTCTTTAATCAGAATGTGTAAGTTATACAGTGAAAAAACGGCTAATGAGATTTGATAGCTTGAATCTAATTCATTATAATAGCTATTAATTTTAATAAGCTGAACTGTATGGTATGGTCCGGTGCAGCCTTTGCGTGGTCGCAAACCTCTTGCCGTGGATGTGCAGACACTGACACGCACCTCTCAAGAATGTAACTACACATCCCAACAAAGCGTAGCGCAAGCTCTGTTATTGGATGGCTCGGTAGTTGTGACGAGTGTGAGTAATGCTAAGAGCCGCAAGCCAGATAGAGCGAGTGTTTACAAGCGTGCTGTGAAGGAGCTCCAGATGGAAACTTGTTTTGTGTTTACCTTTTGATTAAAGTTGTTGCACATCCGCTGGTTCCCGCCTCAGAATCAGCGAGTTTTAGCTACTTGTACAATAAGGTAGCGTTCAGAAAAAAAAAACACCTGCGAGGAAACTTGACATAACATAACAACCTACTGCCAGCTAGCGTTTCTAAAGTGTTATTGCAGAGCAAAACAAACAGCGCGCAAAAGTATAAATGCACGGCTATTACTCAACGCAGAAATATAAACTAGCCTATAGCTCTCACAGATTGACGGAGAACACTCCCTGTCATTCACCTGAACTACATGTCCCATCATGCCCCGCAGTCACATACTGGTTTCAGGTCACCTCAAGATTGCACACACAGCTGAAGCTGATCGTGACTGACTGCATGGACTATATACACACCAATTACACACGCATCCTGGCTGAGTCTTGTTATACTGTAGTGTGTGTAACCTGAAACCGGTGTGTGACTACAGGACATGATGGGATCTGTAGTTTGGGTAAAAGACAGGGAGTATTCTTCTGCGATCCACAAGGGCTACGCTGCTGGCGATCAGAAAAGATTTTTGTTGAGTCAACTCAGAAAATGCATTGCAGCAATTTACCTTACAATTTTAAGTTAAGTCTATGTGTATTTTGTTTGTTTGTTTGTTTGTTTGTTTTTCACAGTGAAGCATAAGTAAATGATTACAGAATTATAATTTTTTGCGTGAATGATCCTTTGAATCCTAAAATGTCAACAATTTTAATGTAAAACCTTATTAGATTTTACCATTGGTTCATTTAATCCAGTAAGCTGAGCGTGATATTTAAAAATATGCACTTTAATATAAGCAGACAAGCACAAAAATATAAGAAATGAAAGCTTAATTATTATAAAATTACTACTATTATTTGTGCTTAATATTATATCTCTCTGATTAAAAATAATGTTTAATTAAAAAATAATCACTGAGGATGACTGAGGGTGTCAAAAAAACGATAATGACATCATCAGTAGTGAGTGAATTTGTGTGAGAAAGGCATTGATGAGAGATGTTTTGAGTGACGTGTAAAGCGGCTCACAAGAGCAAACAATAGACAATGGCTGAGCCTCACATGCGGCTCCTCTTTAAGGATGTTCTCCAGCGCTCGCCTGGCACTGCCAACCCTGAGCGGGACTCTAACTGCCCTCATTCACACTCCGCCTGGAGATCACCGTGTTACTTGGTGAAATACTCGCCTTGCAAATCAAGAAATGAAGCGCAACAAGGGATAAAAGACTAGAAAATAAGACCTGCATCCCTCGATGCTTTGTTAGAATTATGAAAGTAATCATTATTCTGCACAGTTCACAAATTAGACAATAAATAAGCCCCAAAACTTTTCAATGCAGTATTACAGATGTCAATATTAAATATAATTGTTCGGAAGTGAAACAAAGGGAAAATAATCAGAAGAAACAAAATAGTGAACTCAAAGGAGATTATTTTTAATACACTGTAAAATTGCAGGTTTCCACAGTCGTTTTGTGTTAGGACAACATGAAAGAATTAAGTTAACTCAACAGTTTTTACAAATTTAAGTGGATTGAACATAAAACAATAAAGTTGTCCAAACAAAACCTCAATAATTGTTGTTTCAGCTCATTTTAAATAAGTCGTTCTCTTTCAAATGTTGTTTAACAGAGGAGATACATTTTTACAGTATTTACTATAATATATTTCTTCTCAAGAAAGTCTTATTTCTTTAAGTTTGCCTGAAAAAAAAGTTTTGAATTTTTTCATAAACAATATTATTATCCCAATTAATTTGTTTTTCTGACAGAACAAACCACTGTTGTCCAATGACTTGCCTAGTTAACCTAATTATCCCAATTAGCCCTTTAAATTGTACTTTAAGTTAAATACTAACATCTTGAAAATTTATATTATTAAAATACCATGTGCTGTCATTATGGAAGACAGAAATAAATTAGTTATTAAAACTATTATCCTTTAAAATGTGTTGAAAAAAATAATCTCTGTTAAAAATCACTTAATATTTAAATTGGCTGATAATTTTGTCTTCAACAGTACACTACCTGACAAAAGTCTTGTCATTTATCCAAGTTTTAGAAACAACAAATAATAACTTGACTTCTAGTCAGAAGTGGCTTATATGAAATGCAAAGGCCTCTAGATTGCGCTTATTTTACTAAAATAAAATATGATCATGCCTTGATTTTTAATGATTTCATTAGGACAGAAAGGTCTCACTTTGCTTGGTCAAAAGTCTTGTCACTTAACAGAAATAATATCCAATATAGAATATAAAGTCATGCTGCAGTGGAAACAGAATGAATATTGTGTCTGACTCCCATGAGCTTGGAGGACTGCATCCATACATCTCTGCAATGACTCAAATCACTTATTATTAAAGTCATCTGGAATGGCAAAGAAAGCGTTCTTGTAGGACTCCCAGAGTTCATCAAGACTCTTTGGATTCATCTTCAATGCCTCCTCCATCACCTTTTTTTCTTTAAATTAGAATATGCAAAAAAGTCCACAAATTGGAATCATACAAAGAAAATGAAACTCTTACCCTGTATATATATATATATATATATATATATATATATATATATATATATATATATATATATATATATATATATATATATATATATATACACACACACATATATATATATATATATATATATATATATATATATATATATATATATATACATATATATGCATATTTATATATATATATATATATATATATATATATATATATATATATATATATATATATATATATATATATATATATATATATATATATATATATATATATATATATAATTAAATATTTTTAATTAATATTAGTAGTAGTATTATTATTGTTGTTGTTATTATTATTACTATTATTATTATTATTAATAATAATATGTATCAATAATTCTCAAATTTAGACAAAATGCACAAATCAACAACAAAAATTATGAAATTAAATACCAAAAACCCTAAGCCTAACCCATAATAAAGCTGAAATAAATGACAACGAAAAAAAAACATAAAATTAGATGTTCCAAATGTTTAAAAAAAGAACATAAAAAATAACTGTATGTCCTGATTGTAATTTTTTACTGATTAAGTTTTGTGCAGATATACTTTTCTCACTTATTTATAATAATAAACTTCAGTTTATTTGAATGGACAACCCCCGAACAGAAAGTACAACCCATAATCTAAAGCGCAGTCATCACATACCAAAAAAAAAATTAATAAAGCACTAAAATCCTGCTTCAAAGGCATCCTCCTGGCACATAAATCATGCATCAAACGTTACATTATTAGTTCTCCTCTTCTTTGAGATGCCGTTAAACTTATTTTATGGTTTCAGTTCCTGTTTGATGCTACGCTTTCAAAGATATCCATTAAACGTGGCCATCTGAACCCTCCTTTTGAGAAGCGCTCAACAATACGAGGATAGTTCAGAGCATGGGGTTGGTGGTGTGAAACTATTGTGTGATCGGGAGTTGAAGTTGAAGTCATTATCTGAGCTGAACTTGGCATGTTAGCATGTAGCTGTCACACAGAAAAGCAGAGACAATCCTCCTTTGTGGGAAAGCCACAGTAATCTCCTCTGTGCCAGACATGTTCAAATGTCACTCCTACAGCATTATGTATGAACTCAGCTCTGTGTGGGTTATCTGCGGAATTTTAATGTAGAAAAACGGCTCGAAAAAGCTCAAAATTGTGCTAATATCCTTATTCAGAAGACTGTAGGGTGATTTTCTAAGTCAATATTTCCCTCAGAAAATTAGATGATTAAAAACTATGGGTCACACTTTACTATAAGGTTTGCTCTGTTAGTATATGTACTAAGATGAACTCCATTAAAGGGACAGTTCACCCAAAAACTATAATTATGTTATCATTTACTGACCGTTTACTTGTTTCAAACATTTAGAAGTTTCTTTCCTCTGTTAATCCTAAAAGAAGATACTTTGAGAAAGATGTAACCGTTGACTTCCATAGTATTTGTTTTTCCTAATATGGAAGTCAATGGTTACAAGTTTTCTGGACTATATTAAGTGTTCAGCAGAAGAATTAGCAGAAGAATATATATATATATATATATATATATATATATATATATATATATATATATATACATACATACATACATACATACATACATACATACATACATACATACATACATACATACATACATACATACATACATACATACATACATACATACATACATACATACATACATATATATATATATATATATATATATATATATATTTATATTTACTTTGTATTATTTGCTTTTTGATTTTATTATTTAATTTATTATTTAGGGTTTTTTGCTTTTGGAATTTATATTTTTTTTAAAACTCAACCTGGAATCTTTTATAGATTCTTCAATCTGTTTGCCAAATTAATAGAATATGTTTTAAACACCCCAGAAGGACACAAAGTAGGAATCACTGGTCCTTTTATAAAAAGATTGTTTAATCCTTGAAGCAGTTAGTTGACAAAAACAGTGCTGTTTTAAAATGTCCAAATCATTCAGACTGCTAGTAAGTAGAAGATACCAGGCTTTACTTTTCTGTTTCATTGACTGAATTTAATAAGCAATAAAATCATTGTGGGCTGGTTTGCAATGGCTATACTCCACTATTTAGAGCAGGGGTCCTGAACCTTTTTTTAACAAAGAGCCATTTCTGATTTTTTTGACAAATAAATTGTTTTAAAGAGCCATTGGGATGTATCTTATATCCTTTCTTCATTTATTTCCCTGCACAACTCAAAAAAATAAACAAAAATGAAGCATCACCACTTGAGCAAGTCCATAAATGAAGAAAGGATAATTTATAGAAATGTTCTCTTTCGCCATCACCACTCATGAATGTTGTTTGAATTTACGTGCACGAGGTGACCATAAAAATGTAAGTTGCTTGCCCTTTATTGGTGTCACGGTTCAAGTTAATCCACAACACCGCTTTTATTGTAAACTGAGTTCTTATTAATTTTGCTGTAAAAATACATTAAAAAGGGAATTAAAATTGTATTTTAAATAGGAAACTGATTTCTAGTGACAGTTAGTTTTTTAAGCTTTAAAATATTATTGAAGAGAGACAGCTGGAGAGCCACATATTTTTAGTCAAAGAGCCACATGTGGCTCCCGACCCATAGGTTTCCTACCCCTGATTTGGAGCAAGGGAGCTATTCTGCTTAGGGCCCCTAAACGTACAGGGCTGGCCCTGGGGTTAGTGTAAGTTGCCATGTACTTGCAAAGTTTCTTATAGACAGTTAAATGTCTGTTGAAGGAGCAGTATCAACAGATATTAAGCAGACAGTCTACTAATACTCAAACAGACCATCAAAATAAAGCGTTACCTGAGTTCCCACTGAAACGCTCTCTAATATCCTGTGTTTTTCCGCAGTCCACATTCAGACGTGTCGAGCTCTGATGGTGATCTCAGTGCTCACGGGCTTCCTCGGTATCATTGTGAGTGTGGTCGGCATGAAGTGCACAAAGGTGGGTGACAACAACCCATCCACAAAGAGCATGATCGCCATCTCTGGTGGGAGTCTGTTCCTGCTCTCAGGTGAGTCTCAATTCTCTATGTCCATTGAGGCACAACATGACTGAGTTGTTAATGGGAAATGTCTGTCTGTAACGGTCACATACACTTTGCTACATTCATTCATTCATTAATTTTATTTTCGGCTAAGCCCCTTAATTAATCAGGGGTCCCCACAGAGGAATGAACCACCAACTTATCCAGCATATGTTTTACGCAGCGGATGCCCTCCTAGCTGCAACCCATCACCGGGAAACATCCACACTTATACACTACAGACAATTTAGCCTACCCAATTCACCTATACCACATGTTTTTGGACTTGTGGATAAAACCGGAGCACCCTAAGGAAATCCACGCAAACACGGGGAGAACATGCAAGCTCCACACAGAAATGCCAACTGACCAAGACGGGACTCAAACCAGCAACCTTCTTGCTGTGAGGCGATTGTGCTACCCACTGTGGCACCATGCGGAACTCTTTGCTACACTCCAAAAAAATATATAAATTATGGGTTGATTTATCTCTGACCTACCCATACAATCAAATGGGTACCTAACTTTACCCCTATACCACTTTAATAGTACCTTAAGTGTTTTGCAACATAATATGAAAATAACTGTGACCCTGGACATCAGAAACAGTCATAAGTCTCATTTTTTAGACATTATCTATACATTTTTTATGCATGACATTGAATAAATAAGCTTCCATTGATGTATGGTTTGTTAGGATAGGACTATATTTTGCTGGATTACAACCAGAGTACATACAGGAATCAGAGATTGAAATTGAATACCTTTTAAGACCTTTATAAAGACTCTTTCCTTTTATTTTAAGAGCTCATGGCCACTTTAGGTTTCAACAGGTAACATTAGCCGCGTTTCCACTATCGCGCCTAAAGCGAGCGAGCCAGGGCAAGCCAGGGCGAGCCAAGGCCAGTTGCGTTTCCACTATCACTTCTGGGGCGTAATCGGGCCAAAGCGGGGCTTCCTTGGGGCCAGCGTCCGGCCTTTTTCGGCCCGCCGAATACCTTGGGCCAAGGAGGGCCAACTGGGGCTTCGGGGCGGGGTTACATACAAAGGCGGAGTTTTCCTTTCAGGTAAAGAGGAGACAAGATGCTTTCTTCCCTTACATTTGTTTTGCTATCGTGCTTGATCAACTCACTAAGAAGAAGAAAAAATGGATGCAGCCAAAATGTGTGTTCGAAGTAAATGCCGCCGAACTCGAATGTCCTTATCCAGGGATCGCTGTCTGGCCTTACACCAACAGACCACAAACAGTAAAAAATACTTGGATACCAAACAAGAGCAAAGAGGCAGAGCGCGAGCGGAGCTACAGACGCCTGCTAGCATTTTGCTTGGACAGGCTTTTCTTTGGGAGAAATGTTTAATACTTCATTACCTGTGACTCGTTTGTGTTTTGACCACATGTGCTTGGCTGTACACTATATCAATAAAGTGTTTAGACTTTTAAAAACACTGTTGTAATACATTGAGCCACTAAACATTGTTCTTGTGACATTTTTCTACAGGAGGAAAACATGAATCACTTCCAAACAATTCAAATATAGTCTGTGTGTTAGTAAATGCAAGGCTATTGATGAAATCCAGGTATAACACTGTATGACAACGCTTCACATGACTGTTCTAGATTCTGGAGTGCATTACAGATCTAAAGAACATTATAAATGATAAATGATCTTTAATAAAACAAATACATTTATAGAGATGGTATACAAGTATATAATTTCACTCACCTGGGAAATGGAGGCCACGTGAATGATTTGTGAGCACAATTAAGTGCACGCAGCATGCCATATCATCTGATAATTGTAAGAAATAATTCCAAAAAGGCAACTGACTGTAAAGCCACAAACAAAAATACAATGTATATGCAGAGTTCAGCGGCTAATCAGCCGGAATCAGCTAAGGTGACGTGACGAGGACTAACGAGACCTAGCTGTCACTTAATAATGCACACTTAATATAACTTAATATAAACGAAACAGATGAGTTATTAAAAAATTCATCCCCCTCACAGTTGTCATGAAGGGTAATATTAGCTATATGACCCAAAATCGCTCGTTGTACCAGGCTGTAAACACCTTTATTTCTGCTGTAAAGTTGGCCATTTTAACAGTGGGCTTAATAGAAATTTTCTCTATTATGGAGCCAGGAGCAGAATTTCCATGAATTGCAGTTTCAATTACTTCCGTATTTGCTTTACAAGGGAGAGCGGGAGGTTGCAGCTTGAAACGAACACTTTATTTATATACTGAATATAAATGCTAATCCAGCAGGGGGCGCCTATAACAGCAGGAATATCTGTGTTTCCTTAGTTACTGCAGTAAACAAAGCAGCATGAATCTAAATCTAGCAGGATTTGATTGATTTCATAAACTACAGCATCCCAATATTTCGCAGATTAAATTCAGGAAAACTTGACCATACTGATACAAAGTTTAATAGCATTTAAGAATATTTAAGGGCCTTAAATTTCTCTAAATTGACTATAACCGCCAACTTATTCAGCATATGTTTTACACAGCGGATGCCCTTCCAGTGTGTTCCACACAATTCCTTCATGTTGTCCCAAACCAAATCAATTAAGTTAACCTAATGATTTTTTACAAATTAAAGTGGATTGAACATAAAACTATTAAGTTTTCCTAAAAAACTCTTAAGAATTGTGTTGTATCAACTAGTTTTAAATATGTTATTTGAACAAGCAGCACACTTGAGTGCTTTTGAGTGCACACTTATTCACACACATACACTGCTTAGTTTAATCAATTCACCTATGGCGCATGTGTTTGGACAGTGGGGGAAACCAGAGCACCCGGAGGAAACCCACACCCACATGGGGAGAACATGTAAACTCCACACAGAAATGCCAACTGACCCAGCTGGGACTCGAACCAGCGACCTTCTTGCTGTGAGGCTACAGTGCTAGCCACTGAGCCATCGTGTCGCCCCAAATGTTGTCATGACTTACTAAAAACATTATGCTTTTATTAATTATATTATTAATCATACTTATTTTATTAACTTTACAAAATATTTAATTGTAATAACTGCATGTATGTATACTATTACGCTGGCACCAATGCAATGTTTTTTCACAGTGTTCAGCTGAAACTCAAGGCCTTGACAGTAAACATAAACAAAGTCATTGCTACTCTGTGCAAATTGTGTTATGTAGGTCAGTGCTCCACATACCTCAGTCGCCGTAAATCACTGAATGTGAATTAGTTTTGGTAAATAAACTGGCGTTCCTCCATTAGCCTCCAGATTCCTGAGGTCTGTTCTCCTCTGCCGCTGTCTTCATCGTGTCTTGCAGGAGTAAACAGGAAGTGGCTGTTCTGGTCACATTAACACTCTCTGTAAAGCCTGAAAGTAAACAGACAGAGATGTGTCCTCAGTGACTGATGCTGTGATTTCTATCTGGTCTAGGTGTCTGCACGCTGGTGGCCGTGTCCTGGTACGCCACACAGGTGTCTTCCCACTTCTTCGACCCCAACACACCAATTAATGCCAAGTAGGATTAATAAATTATTTGAAAAGTACTATGGAAACAAGTTATTTAAACAAGTCATCTTTATTAAAAAATAATATACTACAAGTCAATGGAAATATATGAGCTTAGTAGGTTAAAAATGTGTATGGGTGTGCCATGTATGCAGTAGATTATACAATTTATATAATATTTACAAATATATTCTAATTCTATAAATAAATATATATATA